>NC_021163.2:19974716-19999737 GCF_000331145.2 Cicer arietinum | reverse complement strand
ACCAAATACTCAAAGTGTCCATAGCGAGTCCTGAATGCAGTTTTAGGAATGTCTTCTTCCTTCACCCGAATCTGATGATACCCCGACTTCAAATCAATCTTAGAAAATATCATTGCTCCTTTGAGTTGGTCCATCAAGTCATCAATGCGTGGCAAGGGATACCTATTTTTGATGGTGACTTTGTTAAGCTGATGGTAATCGACACAGAGTCTAGACCTTCCATCCTTCTTCTTCACTAGGAGTACTGGTGCTCCCCAAGGTGAGACACTCGGTCATATGAACTGTTTAGATAAAAGGTCCTCCAACTGATTTTTCAACTCTGACAATTCCGGTGGAGACATGCTATATGGTGCAATAGATATAGGTCCTGTACCCGGAGTCACATCAATTGAGAATTCAATATCACGAACTGGGGGCAGTCCTGGTACATCCGGCGGAAATACCTCTGGAAAATCTTCGACCACAAGTATCCCGTCTACCTCAACCTCTACGTGGCAAGGGATACCTATTTTTGATGGTGACTTTGTTAAGTTGACGGTAATCGACACAGAGTCTAGACTTTCCATCCTTCTTCTTCACTAGGAGTACTGGTGCTCCCCAAGGTGAGACACTCGGTCGTATGAACTGTTTAGATAAAAGGTCCTCCAACTGATTTTTCAACTCTGACAATTCCGATGGAGACATTCTATATGGTGCAATAGATATAGGTCCTGTACCCGGAGTCACATCAATTGAAAATTCAATATCACGAACTGGGGGTAATCCTGGTACATCCGGCGGAAATACCTCTGGAAAATCTTCGACCACAAGTATCCCATCTACCTCCACCTCTAGCTTCGTACTGACTGAGTTGAGGGAAACACACTTCCGAACTCCCTCTTTCAAAGAGAAGTTCAATTTATTGGTATCGAGGAATCGAGAAACACCTGGGTCTGGGAATATCACAGACTTACGAGCACAATCCAATAGAACATAATGGCTTGACAACCAATCCATTCCAAGGATCACTCCCACATGCTTGAGGGGAATACAAATCAAATCAACGTTGAATCTCATATCAAACACAATCAACGGACATTGCAAGCAAGCCGTATTACATTTCATCGATTCGGTAGAAGGTAGGGTAACCACCAAATCAAACGGCAAACTAGTAACAGTAAGTTGGAGCGAATCCACCCAATCCAATGAAATGAATGAGTGTGTTGCCCCCGAATCATAAATTACATTAAGTGATTTTCCAGCAATTAAACACTCACCTTGGATAAGTTCAGAGGAAGATGGAGTTTCCTCTCCATTGATGTGGTAGACACGTCCCTTGGCAGTGGGGCGTACAACATTTTCGTTGATATTGTTGCGGTTGACAGCTCTATCGTCCTTCCGTTCAGGGCATTCATTTGCAAAATGGTCTGGTTTCTGACAAATGTAACAAACCCTTGGTCTGATTGGACACTCAGATATCTTGTGTCCTTCTCTGTTGCAGCGAAAACACTTAACATGGTACGCCTGGTTCTGACATGGAACTTTTGGCCCTTGACCTTCCCCGTTTTGAGGTCGAGGTTGATCTCTAGCATTCCCCAATGGTCGGGCATATGGCTTGTATTGTTGATGCTGCTTGCCCCTATTATGTTGGTCGTTATGCCCCTGTTTTCAAATATTAACATTTAGAGGTAGATATTCACATTTAGAGGCCAAACTTATGACTCTAATGATATGGATGGATTTAAATCTCTACCTGAGGTCTGATGGGTCCACCTACAACACCCCTATTCAGACGGCTCTGTTTCATCTGCTCCACTTTCTTGCATTTCTCCACTAGTACTTGATATTGGCGTATCTCCAAGGGCCCCACTAACTCCTTAATTTCATACCTAAGCCCACTTTCAAACCTCTCGCACATGTATTCTTCATCTATCTGATTTAGGAAATAGCGGAAGTGCTTTGCTAGGGACTCGAACTTTGCCGCATATTCCGCTATCGTGAGATTCCCTTGATACAACTTCAGAAATTGGGCCTCCTTCTCAGCCCTAGCACTTTTCGGGAAGTATTTTTCTAGGAACTTATTCTTGAAAGCCTCCCAGGTTAGCTCTTCATGATTTGTCTCCATCATTTTCTTCGCACCTCGCCACCAGTATTCTGCTTCACCAATCATCAAATAGGTTGCATACTCTACTTTCGCATTGTCAGAGCAGTGTAAGATCTCGAAGATCTTCTCGATTTCTTGCAGCCAAAGATCAGCCTTGTCGGGGTCATGTTCCCCTTTGAATTTAGGCGGATCTTGTCGACGAAATTCATTCAATGATTTTGCTGCACTGGCTGCTTCATCCCTCTGATCCCTCTGTCCATCTCGTTGAGCCTGGATCGCAGCTTGTTGGGCCATTGCTGCGGCCATAGCATTCATGGCTTGGATTGCTTCAGTCATGTCGTTTCTTCCTTGGGGACCCGATCGGTTTGTGCGACGAGCCATAACGCTTCCTAAAATGATCTAATTAGTAAAATATTATAACGTAATTTTAACTTTTGGGTAGTACGGAAGTCTTTTATTGAGCACTATATAGTAGGTTCGGGTTATACAGCAAGTCGTTCTTTGGAGGGGTTCCCAGGAAAGAGAGGTGGGTCAATGGACCACTTAATAACCAAGTCTTTCCTTAGCCAGAATCCCTCCAATACAACCTTTTTGTATTATCCTTCCCTTCTATTTTGGGGGTCATACAATTATACATAATATAGGGTTTAGAACATTGTCTTTAATTACATACATTTAAATCACATGATGAAAGCTCACTAGTTACTTTGTGATTTAGATCGAAAAATAAACAAACTTAGAAATTGTATTACAACGGTTTTATCACTACAAACATTATTATTATTATTTTATTAAAGTACCCCTTTTTCCCACGCGTGTGCGCCAAGCAAACGTCATTCATGCAACCCTTCAAGATCGTTAGTACCTAAATGTTGGTGTAAGGGGTCAGTTCATCCCACGGCAAAATTAGACCAAATAATAAGTTAACAACCATAAAATATAAATATAAAATCTTTTTGTAGGGAAAATTAAACCAGCCACTAAGGCGTCCACAAAGATGCATATGGTATGTCATGACAATGATAATGATGTTCGAAATGTACAAATCGCTAGCCACTTAGGCAACCACAAAGAAAAATCATACACAAATAACCAGCCACTTAGGCAACCACAAAGAAAAATCATACATAAATAACCAGCCACTTAGGCAACCACAAAGAAAACTATTCATTAATGCATTCAAAAATCAATTTCCTCATATTGGTAAATGAAAAATAAACTTTTCATCAATTTCATCAAAACACGTATATTGTTCATAAAAGTCAAGTTTTAAAATTTAAATACTCAAGAATCAAGGATTAAAATTAAATACATCATAATAAACATGTTAATGACTACATCATTATAAAAATTATAACTTTATAATTAAGTACTCTAAAACATGTATGGCATTGAACGTTTTCACAACAAACATATTGATGAAGGTATGGTAATAAAATATAATTCTACAATTAATTTCATCAAAATAGAGGTATTACTCAAAAGAAACAATCAAAGCATGATAATTAATTTTCTTTACGACGAAAATAAAATCGACATTTTTCTTTTAATACATCCAGACATCATATCAATATCTTACGAATCGCTAATTTAATATCTAACCTAACTCTGCATAGGGAAAAAGCCCTTACCTTGGACGCTTTCCTTCCACGTACCACTATATAGCCCTCGAAAATCTCACCAAGATGAATAAAAGTTTATAGCTCCGATCAAAAAGCTAGGGAATGTAAGGATGGTTGTTTGAGTGGCTTAGAAAATATTTGAGATAAATGTAGTGTCGGTAATGCGTGTGAGTGATTATGACTTATTTTCCTCTACTGTAAGTTTAATCGTGTCCTAAGAAGGAGAGGTGTATGTGACTAATAAAGAAGGCATAAAGCTGATCAGAGAGAATGAATAATTCTCTTCATTGAGTTTAATTGCACACATGAATAAGGAATTAAATTGGAATAATGCCATTCAATGACCAACCGTTAAGAATTAATTGGCATTCATGTATATGTTCTTGCTAGTTACACATTTGAATGGACACAATATAATTAAATTTTATAAAATATGGTTATAAAAATAGTAGTGTGAGTGATTAAATTTGACTTAGTCAAAATTGGCTTGGTCATTGTTCACTCTAAGACAAATATTTCTACGAGTTTTAATTAGTCAATAATAAAAATCCCAATAATAAATTATTTAATATGAAAATACTTTATCAAATAATTAAACATTCAAAGAATAATTATCTTACTATCGTCACACTAAATCAATAAAAGGATAAACAAAACTAATGATTTTAAATTAATTAATTAAAAAAAAGGGTGTTACAGCATAACTGGTTGGTACAGAGTTTGGTCTACTAGAGATTAAGAAAGTTGATGTGAAAGAGACAATAATGGTAATTATTAAAAGATTGTTGTTGCTGGAACACTGCTTGTTGGAAGGTGGAGTTTGGAGGTTGTTGTAGTTGGAAGTTTGGAGGCTGATATTGCTAGGAGTATTGAGAGTATTGTTGTTGTAGTTGGAATATTGATGGTTGTTGCTGCAAGTTCTGATACCGTGGATTTTGTTGTTGCTACGAGGCGAGAATTGTTGGTGAAAAGCATGAGGAAATGGATGAGATGAAAACTATTGTTGTTGAAACTTTTGTTGCCAGTGTGCATTTAATTTTTCAATTGTTACTTATATCATCTATTCTGTTTTTTCTTCTTGCTTAATCATCCATTGTTCCTTTAATTGTTCAACATTATTAACATATTTCGATGAATAATGAATTGATCTTCACTAAGATAAGAAGAAGATTCGGTTTGAATATATTATGATTGACCATTTACAAATATTTACGATGAACTATATTGATACTCAACACACGTTCTTTGTGCTTGTCCCACTAATGTTCATAAAGCTTACATTTTCATATTGTTTCCACTTCAATGGATCAGCTCGATGAGCAGGAGGAATTGAGTAGTTTTCTTATCACTTCATTCTTTCATGACTTGTTGAAGTTTTTGTTGTATTAATTATATATAACTAGTGATAGTTAATGAAATATATATCAATATAAATACTAATTAATTATATATTTACCTGAATCATCTCTAAGAACTCACCAGCGATTAGTGACCGACAACCAACAACCACCACATACCATTGAGCAATCCTACATCGAGCACAACAGTGCTTTCTCATCACCAACAACCACCACATGTGCCTCCACATTCTCTTCGTTTGGGCCCAGGCACCGCCACCAAACTTTGTTGTTTAAATGTTTGTAGCTTAGGTGTGGAAATAGGTCAAGGCAAACCGGGCTTTGAAATACCAGACTTTTTTTTTGTCTGACCTGACTTAACTTATTTTTTAAATGTCTATTACAGCGCTCTTTGAAAGAGCGCTGTAAAGGACCTCCTTATTTTATTTTTTAAAAGTCTATTACAACGCTTTTCCAACAAGCGCTTTAAAAGACCTTTTAACTTAGTATAAAACAAATAATTAGTAAAATACCTATATTTGGATATGTTTTTTCTTCCAAATAATTAGTTAAATACCTATATATATATATATATATATATATATATATCAATTCTAATAGGCTTTTTATAAATATGAATCTGGCCTATTTAAATTAATAGATTTTAAAAACTAATATTTTTATTAAATAGATCATGCCGAACCAAGCTTTAAGTAGACCCCTGACAGACGGTGTAGACTATTCTCACCCCTAGTGTAGCTCTCTTCGACTACCATTTTCAACATCCTTCACCTTCTATTATGACTTTCTATTTTCACTGACGATCAATTTGGTGGTTGATCATTTTCCACATATGAATCATATTAGTGGTACATTTTATTTCCACCAACAATCAATATGGTGACGACTTTTCTCCACATATGAATCATATTAGTAGTGTCGTTTATTTCCACCGACAATCAATCTGGTGGTGACTATTTTCTCACACAAGAATCATTAATTGTGCTTTCTATTCTCATCGATGATCATCATAATGGTGGGTTATGTTGATTATGACTCAAACTAATCCAATAATTGTGAAATTAGTTACAATTAACGTAATAAACTTTAGCTTGAGGGGAAATATTAAAATTCAATATTTTTTTTATTTCTTAATTATGCAACATCATATACTAATAGTTAGTAGTCATAGTCAATATAATTTACTAAACATTAAAAATAATCATTACATCATCGTTATAAAATAGTTGTAGTATACGTAAATAATCACAAAGTGATAGTTAAAAAGGAATGCAGATAATAGCCCCAACATTATTCGGGAGAATAGCAATATTATAAATTTATAATGAAGGGGAAGGGTGACCAGAACCGTTTCCGATGCACCGTTGCCTTCAATATCGATTACTTTGTTTCCACCAAATATGGCTTGGTTTCTATCAACAAAATTAAACAAGAAGACACTTAAATAAATGAGACATCATGGTCTGTCTTTGCTTGGCACGATTTTGTCAAGGAAACGTCGATTTCGAAATAAATCATTAATATCCACGAGGTTTCACTTTTGAGGTAAAAGTTCAAATTCTTGGATAATAGCAGTAAAATAGTTGTTAATATCTATTAAACTAATAACAATAATTTTTTTTTATTTTGAAAAAGAATTGGGTGAAAGGTCACATAGGTCCCGAAAGGTCACATGGGTTCATTTTTTTTAAGTTTACGTAGGTCCCAAAAGGTCACAAAGGAATGGGTCAAAGCAATTTGGTAATTTGACAGTGACGTTCATATTCCACATTTTTAGCATCATTAACAATCAACACAGAGAGACACGATTCTAGGAAGAAAAAAAAAATATTGTGAATATTGTCCAATGATACATGCCGAGAAGATAGGAAATACGAGCCGACCGTGGTGCACCATGAATTCTCATATGCGGAAGTTAGTACACACTAGACATAATTAGTCTAGTAAGGTTACATCTATCTAGGTCACGACTTAGGGCAAATATGATTAGCATTTGGATATAAATATCAACGCTACTAATATTTTTACACACTTAATCAATCAAACAAGCAAACATTTTACACATATTTATCTTTTTATCAATTTATTTTAATGTATGCATTCCTTAGTTCAATAGTTTAAACATAAAGATACCGTACTTAACACTATTTGACTAGTTAAGGAATTCATAGCTAATGGAGAGAGTTCATTCATCAATGTAATCTTTTGAAAAAAAGGGAATCATTGTTGAGAGCGGTTGGCTGATTTCAGCTAATTTTTAATTCCACGATAGAACACTACAATAACGACCATTAAAAAGTTTAATTCGTCCAAGTTACAATTATATTTGGCAGATGCACTTGCGTTTCAATAAAAGTTTCAGTAGTATAGATCAACTATCATCATAAACGTCAAAAAAATCAAGCCAACATAGACCCGATGATACTCCACCAACTTGTTAGGAATACCTACAATTGTAGCTATTCCTAACGATTTTGAAGATGTAATATTGATACAACTAACCACATTTTTCATTAGACAACATATTAATACAAAGATATATGATAATAATTTACTGTCATGGTTAAGCTCATGATTCACAAGGAAAGGCGGACCTATGTTCAATCTAGGATGTCCACTTGCACCTGTTATGTTGTAACTTTTAATTCTGACCATCCTGAAAATTACTTTTTGCACCGCACTGCACCAATAACTACAGAGGTCTAATTGACAGTACACTCTCTATATATACGTATAAACACGAAGCACATGATTTTTGTTAATGAAAATTGAAAATATATTTCACAAAACAAGAGGAGAAATAGCATGGTTGGAACCTGCTTTAAGGATACATGTAATTGCTTTGCCATTGGGTTTGAATGTTGAGACAGTGAGACGGGTAAGAAAATTAATGGTGTAACTCAACTTGTAAATGCGATACTATTAGGTTGTGTTTATGTTTTGAATTTGAATTTAGAGATGAGGGAAGGGGAAGATTTTGGAGTTATGAAAAGAGAGGAAAATATAGATAATTTTTATCTAATTTGAGAGAATAATTTTTTGAAGAATGATAAGAGAATGTTTATAGTAAATATAATTTTCATTTTAGAGTATTATAATTTGAAAAATTTATCAAATCCTCCAAAATCCTCCTCCACTGCATTTTTTAGTTTCCTCAAATTAGGAGAATTTTGTATACTAAAACATTGACCGTCTAACCTCCCCTTCAAAGTCCTCTTTTCCTTCAACTTCTTTCCCCCATTTTTTAAAGTTCTCCCCTTCTTAACTTTCAAAGTCTAAGGTTTCCTTTAAGAATTTGGAGGGGAGAAAAGAGGAGGGCTTTGGCGAAGCATAATAGTGATAAAATTTTCACCTTATTTGAGAGAGTGATTTTAAAGAAAATGTTTATATTTAATGTATTTTTAAAGTTTAAATCAATGTTTTAAAAATCAGACCCAAAGTCAAACAAGTAAGATCTATAGATCATGGTTTAATCGATTCATTTGGTTGAACCATGATCAAACCGTTCAATGAACCATTCAACAAATAAATAATAAAATAATAAAAAATACATTCAAAATATAAAAATATCCAAGAAATTTAAAACTTATAAAGTAAAATCTATAAAAAATTATAATAAATACTCAATATCTATAACAAATGTATTAAAATCCACAACAAAGATAAATTTTTATAATATAAATTTAAGTATTAAATATATGATCAACCGATCAATGACAGGTGTCTTATCGGTTAAGCGGAATATGGTTTTTTTGTTAAAGTTAAATTAAAAAGATTTGTTTTAATTTAAAAACTGATTTTTTTTTCTAATATAAAAAATCTATTTGAAAAAAATTGAGCGGTTTTTCAAAACCATGTCCGATTCAATGACACGGCTGGTCTAACTTATTTCAAACCGATTTTTCCGATTGTTTTTTGTGGTTTTTACTTACTAGCGGTTTTTTTTTTGCTGATCAAACCAGACATAGGTCTGATCTTGATGGTATCGGTCGAATCGACTAGTCCGATTTTTTAAAACATCGGTTTAATATATTTTTGGTCCCTGTAATTATATATATTTTTTATTTTAATACCTGAAAAAAAAAATTGAGTTTTGTTTCTATAAAATCAAATAAGGTTAATTTTGAACGGTGACGTCAACTCAACGTTATAAAAAAATATTGTCACACATGATCCTATAAATGCAAGCCATTTCACTATCTTTTATGATTTGTTTAAAATTAAAATATTTTATATTACAAATTTATTTATTTATTATTTAATAATTAATTTTATTTTATTTTATAAATAAATATGAATAGAAAGTGAAAGAGAGACATAGGTATTTCTGGAACACTTTTTATCTTCACCTCTTCTTGTTGGAAAAATCATTTGTTATGAGATGATACTGTTAAAAAGAGAGATATAATTGAGTTTTAAAACCACATGTACGGAGTGTTAGTAATAACATCATTATTCTTCTATCAAGAATTCTTGTAAAGCTTGAGCTAGAAGAAGAAGACAAGTTTTCTAAAAATACCTAAAACCCTCTTTTAATTTTTCTTCTTATTTTTTATTTATAAAATAACACTAATTATTAAATGATAAATAAATAAATTTATTAATTAGTAATATAAAATATTTTAATTTTTAATATATCGTAAAAGATGATGTATTAGTGTGTATTTATAGAATCACGTCCTACGATTGTTTGTCAACTCTTTTTTTAATGTTGATTTGATATTATTAACCAAAATCCAGTGTATCTTATTTTACATGGACTAAATCTAAACAACAAATTTTACATGAACTAAAATCAAAAGTGAAATACTTTTAAGGACTAAAAAAATAATTAAATCTATTTTTCAATTTTGAATAATTATAACATGCATGGAAAGGATTTGAAAAATGTAACTAAACCCTCAAAAATCCTATTTACCAATACATTTTTTAAGTTACTCCAAATTAGTAGGATTGTGTATTAAGAAGAAAAACAAATCTCCAAAGTCCTCCTCTCTCAAAGTTCTCCCTTCTTTTCCTTTCTTTCTTCATTTTTTCTAAAGTCATATACTCTCCACCTAAACTTCTAAATAGAGCTTAATGAATTGTTTGGAGGGGAGAATTTCAGAGGATTAAGTCTATATTTTAAAATATATATTAGAAATTTTTTAAAATTAAAAGAATAATGTGATATATGATCATATAGCATTTCAATGACACTTTTTTCATTCTATGAAACATTTACTCCTTGCTTAATTTTGAAAGATAAAAAAAAGGTCCTTCACTTTCCAAATAGATTTTAAGACTATGATTGGGAGTTTAGGAGGGGAGGGCTTCAGGAAATAGGAAGGAGGAAATGAAAGAAAGGAAGGGCTTCTGGAGGAGACAAGCTTTGGGGAGTTTGTTTTCTTTTATAATACAATTTTTTTTATAATTTTCAACAATTTTAAAAATATATTGAAGCCGGATTTTGGAGGGTTTAGCAGTAAATTTTTTAAGAGTTAAATAAGTTTTTAGTCTCTATAAATATATTATATTTTGTTTTTAGTCACTTTAAAAAATTTCTTAAGACAATAGTCCTTCAAATAGTTTTAGTCAACAATTTTGATCTCTACTTCTACATGAATTTATATGTACTACATGAATTTTAAAATGATTTTTTACGATGTTTATAACACTGTAAAAATATATCCCACAAAAATTTACAATTTTTTAACAATTGATGAATTAAATATAATTTTTTTTAAGCTTTAAACACTTAAAATTTTATATTTAGTTCATTTTTTGTTAAAAAATTCTAAATTTTTGTACAGAAGATTCTTACAATATTCTAAATATTCTTATAAAAAATCATTTAAAATTTTAAATGATACACATGAATTGGCTTAAAAGCAGTTATCAAAATTGTTGATAAAGAATATTTGAGGACTGTTGTTTGAATAAATATTTTAGATTGACTAAAATAAAATATTGTATATTTATATAGACCAAAAATATATTTAACTCATTTTTAAATCATTTTAATGTTTGTTATAATACTCTAAAAATTAAAAATACATTAAATAATTTATATTCTCTACAAAATTACTTTTTCAATTAAATTGTAAGATTTTTCTCTATTCTCCTCCCTAAAATTATCCACTTCCCTTTCCTCTAAACTCCCTCTTAGATATTATTAAAAATTGAGTATAAGTCGTTAGCTATAAGTTAAATAGTAATGACTCAAGTTAGTTAAGATTTATTAGTTCAGCTATAATACATAAAATGTACTATTATATATTCATTATAATCAATATTTTTCATTAGATCAATTTTAAATAATCAAATATTTCTTTTTAATTATTATTATTATTATTATTATTATTATTATTATTATTATTATTATTATTATTATTTTGTTAAATTTTAGCATGTTTCTCATCACTCTCACTAAATGAATCCCACTATATTGTAATTTCTTGTGATACACGGACAAATCCATCATGAAAACTTAAACTAATTAGATCGATCACACGGGTTGGGCCACGCTCTTTCTGATTCCATAACATAGGTGCTTTTGTATTGGTAATTGCTTATATAATCTTCTTTAAGAAGATTTTACTTTTATACAAATGGAACTGGAGTATCCTTCTACTCTATTATATATTTTGTGTCCTTTTTGTTGCCTTTAAAAAAATGTAGGTAAATGAAAAAATTATTATTAAATTAACATCAATAATTATTTTTATAAGAATTATGTCTTATTAATGTTGACCTAACACATCTTAAACAAAATTAAGAATAAAATAATAAAATAATTATAATTTTGAAATACTTTTTAAAATTTTAAATTTTAAATTTTTTAATAATATTATTTATACCTGCGAGTTGTATATTCTCTAGTGATATTATTTAAAATTTTAGATAGAATTTATCACTTCTTACGTGATGTTTTTCATCTTACCAATCTGATTTCTAAAAAAAACAAAAAGTTCCAATCATTTAAAATTTGGAAGATATTTTCAATCAATTCAAGATTAACTAAATTTCATTAATTAATCACTTATAAAAAAATTCAATTCTAGAATATGCATAATGATGAGTGAAGATACACCTTATGAAAAGACCCTCCTTTTCACGAGAAAAATGCATAAGAATATTTGGAAGGTCGGCACAGAGATGATGGATTCACATTTTTTGCTGTTAGTTTATAAAATACATGCTACAAGTTCCAACTTCCCAATTGAGTCTTCAATCAATTACTAATTTTTTTTTTTTATTTTACGAAAATTAACTAATTTACTTTCTTTTCCTTTACTTATATATATATAAGACCCAACTCTTGTGCAATTTTGTATAAAACAATTCCTCTAATTTTTTCCTCAAAACAATATATACTTTTCTCTCATTTTCAACACTATATATGGCTCACCAAGAGCACCAAGTATCACAAGACGCCGATGATGATAGAAGATTATATGAGTGTGCAAGGAAGTATGAAATCATAGTGAAACAGGTATCAACTTGGTGCATGTTTGATGTTCAAGTATACTATGTCAACAAATAAATCATATTTTCCCTACTATCTTAAATGTTAGTACTTGGTGGTGTACAAATAAAAATAATCACTCTTGTTGATATTGTGAATATAAGTGTTAATTTCATAATACTACTAATTATTAGTCACAGTTCACATGTTGTAGGGACAAAAAAATTTATAGTTATTAAGACTCCAAAAAAAGAAGTCTCAAAAACTAAAAGTTCCTAAACTTTTGTGGATTAAGTGAGGTCTATGGGCCCACTTTTTCAAATTAATCTTTTGATTTTTTTTTTTAAAAAAGGTTTGACAAATTTTTTTATATTATTTTTTGAAAAATAAAGTTTTCAATTTATCCTCAAACTTTTTGATTTTTCTCATAAAATTGTTCGAAAAATAAATGATTTAAAAAATATTCGATTTTTTCTGAAAATAATAAAATAAAATTTTAGATTCTACTTCAAGAAAAATAAATTTTAAAAAGTTTTCAAAAAAAAATTCTAGATTAATAAAACACTGGGCCATGAGCCCCTCATTTAGACTAAAAAAATAATGAATCGAAATTATAAAAAATTATTTCAATTGAGGATTTAATATTAGAGGATTTGATAGTAAGAAACTTTTTAAAAGAGACTTTAAATTTTGGGGCACATTATCGACTCTACTTGTGTGTTTGTCTTATACTTTCAGTTTGACGAACTAATGGAAATGATGGACGATGATAACTCAATTCTAAAGTGGCGAAAGGTAACTTTTTATTATCATATCCCATCTAAGAGTAACCCACAAGGTGTATTATAAATATTTAATTTATATACTTTTTTTTATATTTTTTATCAATTACAATCGTTAGATCATTATAAAGGTAATTTTTATTAAAATTATTTCTAAAATTATCACTATAAATAGTTGTAATGCAATGACATGTAAAACTTTTTATATTGACGAGTATAGTAATTAAACTCGTGTTAAAATACAATAAAAGAAATTAAAGGAAAAAGAATTCAATTTTTGTATCTCAGCTCTTAAAAATACAATTAGAGACAAATTTTATATTTTTATTTTTTATGTCTCTAATTAATTTCACTTTTCTGATAATGATATGTTAGCTTCTTATTTCACTACTACCGCTAGGTATGGGAATAGACCAGGTCGACCGATAGGGGTCTACGGTCTAGTCTACGTTAGGCTCAAGTCAGACTAGATTTTTTTTTTTTTTAAACAGATAAGACCAAGGCTTTTTAAAAATATCTATGTAGTTAAAAATGTCATATTATAGGCTACATGATAAGCCTTTTAGGCCTATTTAAATAAATACAAATAATATTTTTTAGTACTATAATTATAATATTAAATTTTGATTTTTTGTTATATATGTTAAACTTTTAGTAATTTACGCATATTAACTTTATTTAATTTTTGATATATTTAAATGTATCATTATAAAATATAATAATTTAAGTAGAATGTATATAAAGTCATATTCTTCAAAATGTTAAATATCAAAATAGAACTTAATTTCATTGAAATGTTAACTCGTTAATCTATTTAAAGATATGTTTGATTACTTATTCAAAAATGTTAAAATGAAATAGGTTTTTGAATAGGTTAACACGTCATATTAGACTTTCTATCAAAGTCATATTCATTTCTAAAAAGTAAGTCTATGATAGATCATAGGCCAGACCTTGAATTTTTTGACAGGTCAGACTCAACCTTAACAAAGTCTAATTCGGTTCGGCCTATTTCTACTCCTAACTATTGGTGATTCGGTGTAAATATTTAAATCATTTAAACACATTTTTTTGGAAGCATATGGTCAATAATTAGAAAATGTATATTCTAAAGTTTGGTACGAGGTTAAAGATTTTATTCCAATACATAAATATATACTATAATGAACACAAGTATTATCTTAATATTTTCAATGAATAATTTAGTATATTTTCAATGAATAATTTAATGATAGCTCAACGGTGAAACATAGTACTTAATAAAAGACCTCAACTAATATTAAAATAATTGATTAAATTATCAATTGAAAAAAAATATTACATTAAATTGATTCTATTAATTTTATATATGAATTTTATTTTGCATAAAAATAAATAAATAATTTGTTATTTTAAAGTATTCAAAAAATAAATTTTCATTAAAAATGAATAATTTATTAAAATATAATTATTGACTGTAAAATTTCTAAATAGAGTCGAAGAGGGCGTGCTTCAATTGCAAAAGCTGTTGTTTCCTCAAGTCAGCCAAAGAACAATGAAGCAATTGTGAAGACAGTAACCAGATTTTTGCATGAATTGAGAGCTAACCCTACAGATTTTTGAGTACTCAAGGAGGAACATGTGGTTTATGGGAGTTATATATTGTGTAATGATTAAAAATAACCGTCCAAAATGTTGTCACCAAAAGTATAAAAGTGTAAAAACGTGGCACTTATAATGAAAAACACCCCCACCCCCACCTAACCAAATACTTAGACTACTTCCTCGGTCCTTTTTTATAACTACTCACTCGTATTTTATATATATTAAGAAAAATGAGTAGTATAATTAATGAGTATATTTTATATGTTTCATTATTAAATTGTTTATTATATATAAATGTATTTAAGGTAATCTTTTTACACTTTAAGATAAATTCTGAATATTAATAGGAGTAGATTCAGAAAATGAATAATAATATGTTTATACTTAGGGACAAAAAGTTTGTTAATTGGTGCTTATAATAAGGGGCTAATGGAGTTTATGTTTGGAATCGTGATACAAGATTTTTCCGCGCGTTCCAAAATTATATGGTTATGATCTTTTATTTTTAGACGTAAGAAATTTTTATTAATCAAGATGACAAGTAATGAAACTTGATAGCTTGAAGTTAAGAAACTAAATCTTACCACTGACCTACTATTTAGGTGTCTATGGCTATATGATATTAGAAACTATGAATCCATTCTAGATTCAAGTAGATATGCATTTTTGCCGTAGTTTATTAAAAGGGGTATATTGGATTAGAATTTTAAAAGATAATTTTTATATTAAAAAAGTCTTGTGGATTTTAAAAGACTTGCAAAAATTTAATTAACTTTTAACATTATCAAAATTTATAATTTGAATTTCAAATGATTTTTATCACAAGAAATTATAGAATTTAAAAAGATTGTGAATTTACAAGATTTCAAAGGACTCAATGCATTTATTATTGAAGAGAAATTATTACAACACACCTTCTAACACAATATTCTTTTTTTTTTGTTAAAATTTTATTTATTACCACAATCTAATTCCACATATTTAAAATCAAGATATTCATTTCACCAAAAAAATAATCAAGTCTATGATCATTATTCTATCAAAGTAATCTTCATTCTATCAACATTTTTATTGCTATCATCTATATTAAAGATTAATTATACTAATTATGATTATGAGAGAGAATGAAAGACTGTGTTTAAAAAATCCAAACAATCCTAATTGAATACCTCTATTTATTTTAATTACATTAAAATCATGATTAAATACCTCAAAAAATTTCCAACACAATAAAATCTTTTAAAATCCTAATTCAATACACTCTCTAAGTATAGCTTCAAATTTATCCATCATACATATCAACATTTAACCTTTGCATCATTACAGATATAACAAGACAAACAGGAATCACAAACAACAAGTGTCGACAACATGTTTTAAAAGTTCCAATTAAGTGTTCTCACTGAAGCTATACACTTACAGAAGGGCATATATATATATACAAAAGGAAAGAAAATCGATGGACCGACCCTTATATATATATGTATATTTTTTTTTACAGACATTTTATTATTATTTGTATACATGTTAATTTATATTTAATAAACATTAGTTACTTTAATTAAATAATAATAGTAGTGAGTTTTACAGGCAAAATTAATTTATTTAACATTTTATTCAGTGACTGCCAGTAACACTGAGAGATTGACACTTAAAAGCAAGATTGTCCAACTCAGATTCTAGGTAAAGTAAGTGCTAAACTCACGAGTTTATGTGAGTTCACTACTTAAACTCGCAATTTCATCCGAGTCAACGCAAAATAGTTTCCACAACCAAGTCAACCAATATTATGAACTTTTTGAATAATACAATTCCATGAGTTAACTCGTGATTTTGATAACCTTGACAACAAGGCATTGCACTTAACAACGATACAGAAAATTATGATCAAAATGCAACCCTGAACTCAGAGTGATAACAGTCTAGCAGCAATGTGTTGTAATCTCAGCTGTAGTTTCCTAACACGTTTATAGTCAGACAAAAGTGGTCAACAACAAAGTTGAACCAAGTGAATACAAATAGATGACATAACAAAAAACATGTTACTACCTAATTGACAATATGGGACATCTATGGAGTTTGGGACAATGTCAATTAAAGCTGAAGAATTGAAACACTTCCAAGGGAGGATGTCGATCATCGATGGAGTTTTAGACAATTTTCAAGTATCAATTCACAGTCAACCGTAGAACTTGCCTTGGTTTCATTCTGATTCCTACTGATCAGAAGAAACTGAAGTTCCAGCTACTCCAAGGTTTTTCTCAAAGGTTTGAGTCCAAATACCAAACCACCTCTTTCTCAACAACAAGGGAAAACATAATTAGACCATGTTATTATCTCCATTTAGTAATTGATACGAGCAAATAAAGAGCCTTCGATGTTGATATACAAGCAGTGATGCTGCATTATGGCAATGGAAAAAAATATAAAAGGCTAAATAAACATGGGATGAACTTGTATATGGAGCTGGGATATTTCTTCGGAGCGAAAAAGGGGGGGAAATGGAACTAGAGAAAAAATATAAAAAGCCAAATAAACTATATTTTATTTCTGAGAGTAAGTATCAACCAACAAAGAACAAATCAAGATCATGGAAGATAAATTTGAGAAGTGCACACCTACCAATTCACAAACCAGGATACACATTCAAATCAATCTGCTGATCCCTTGAAATCTCCACATGAATCTAAGTCCACATACATACATTCATGGAAATATATGAAAACCTAGAGAAGAACATACAAAATATGTCAGAATAAAATAAAAATTACATGATATGCAAAATATCATGTAACCGCACCACCAACCATCAACACTTCTAGCATTCCTAAATTCAATTAAGAAGGGGCAGATATGTAATATATTACACAAATATTATTGATATGTAAAGTCACTATAAATTACCAAAGCTTGGGACAGATGCTACTATGATTGACACCCAAAGCAAGGGAATTCACAGAAAATGTTATCCAGTTAGGAAGGCAAATCCTATTTGGAATTCAAATTGAAGATACAATAAGATCAGTAAAATAGAGCTGTAAAGATCTATAACCTGTAGAACATTGAAGTTTCATTGGCACAAGGTGCCTAAGCCAATCTTGGTACTGAAAGCTGAGAAGCCAACTACACAAAAGCTTCAAATAAATAACATTAAGCAAGCTTTGATAAAATAAACTTATAAAAAAGCTGATATACACACAATACAAATACATGTATGAACCACAAGTTGCTCTACCAAAATTATTTCCACCATGATCCTGAACAAAAAATGATACACATCTATGAAAAAGTGTTACCTTAACGAGAAGCTGAGAAGAATGGGACCCCTTGAGAGCCAAATTTTTTTCTTTCTTTACCATGTCCACGTCAAAGTAGTGAAATTTTGCATTTCCTTCTTAAATCCAGATTAAAGTAAACCAGCCATAGAACCAAATCAACAACGGAAAAAAGTTAGCAGTGAAAAAACAAAAAAGACGCAAATCAGGAAAGAGGCACCATACAGCAGCTCCAACACATATCTACTGAAGCTCTGGTCTGTCTCTTCCGCACACATCCACGGCCACACTGATTATGCCTCCCTCCTTGCAGGACCCTCTATCGAAAAAAGAAGGGGTGGAATACAAGAGAAAAAAAGGAAATAGAAGAAAGAAGGAAGCCTCTCACCAGTGCCTCCATGAACACCACAGTGCACAAACGCCAATGCAAGCCCTGAGCATCCCCTGTGACACAAGCTGCTGTGTGAGCAAACTCTTCTATTTGGCTGGAAATGAACCATTGTTCAAGACGAGAATGCAGAGAAGGAACTAGCGCTTCGATGTGTGGATCTTCATGGGTTCCTCTTCAAATCGGGCGAGGTTTGTCTTCTTGAGTGTCTTCATATCAGTCACGTACAATCATGCGCACACGAGGAAGTAGATGAACTAGTTAGGAGCCCTAGCAGAAGATGAGCATGAGTGGTGGAGGGGAAGGTGTGAAGGACAGAACAAGAGACAGAGAATTTGAATTACGGAAAGAAGAATGTAATCAGAGAGAGAGAGAAGTTAAGAGAAGCAACTACTGAATGAGCAGTGTCTCTGAATTTGAATTAAAGAGAACAAATAGTGAGTTAGTTAGTGGTGTGCTGAAGAAGCCATTTGTTGAGAGGTTGACACAGAAAATTCCAACAACACTAACATTCAATTGTGTATAGTATGGATAGATAGATAGATAGATAGATAGATAGGCATTTGCTAACCTACCCCTACAATGTGGAACTTCACATGATTCTCGAGTATGACTTTAATCAGCCGCAAATAATATAGAAATACTAAAAATGCTGCATGCTCCAAATTTTATTAAATGGTATCATAATAGTGACTAATAAAGAAATTAGATATCTACTACTAGAGACGTATTAGAAAGAAACAAGCTTACAATAAAAGCGATGCATACAGAGGACACCTGTTCTTTTTTTTAAAAGGTAAACAATGAAAACTAATAGACATCTCTGGAGATAAAGAAACAACATATTTGTCTATAATAAAATGTACCTAAAAAATATAATGGGGGAGAGGGGATGATAAGGGTGACTCATGTATTTCCCTGGATGCCAGAGTCTCTATGATGAAAATTTGAGACCATGAATCATCCAATCAAAATTCTTCCATGGTTGAAAACTGGTATACCACAAAAATCTTTCAAACATCTGAGCTTAGAAATGAAACACTTGAGAACAAAGTGACAAATAATCCACTCCGCATCAATGCTTTCGTGATTAATTCATGTATTGTGAATTGCACTTCCGCTTTTCCTCTTCAAGCTGTCGTCTTAATGTTTCCACCCTTTCAAGTAAGAACGAATTCTCCTGGAAGGTTGAAGGTCACGAGAACACTCAATATGTTACGAAAACAAAGTTAGAGAACGAATAGAAACAGTTTCATTGCAAAGCAGAATGAAGTTTGTTTCATAAATTAAAAAGATATACCTTTTTTAGTATTGTCAATTTATTGTTAATACCAGAAGCATCCTCTGCTTTCCGAGACGACTCCTGAAACTGCCATACACAAGATTTTACAGGAAAATGTAAATGTTCATTTCTGTAAGTCAGTTTCATGACTTCATCAAGTACCAAATTATATCTTAGTGTCAATATTAGTGTTGTAAAATAGAAATTTGTTCAAATTTTGCTACAATACAACACTATAGCCTCTATTGACAACACTTTGTACTAAATAGTATATTGCAGAACTGATAGGGGAGCAGTTACTGATGCAGTAACTGCTCCAAGGGCTGTTAGTAAGCCACATGTGTGGAAAGTTTATGAGAGAAGATTTAGGAGAGAGAATAGGAATGGTGAGGGGGCAAGAGAGGCAGGCCTAGTAGGCGTGTGTGGAATAATTATATTGTGTAATGTGTGTGTAAAAAAGGGGGATCATGATTGTAATTTGTATGTTGTAGGCAGAGAGCATTTTGCACTCTGAAGGAGCATTGTGCTCTGTGTCAGTAAAGGATTATTTTACTGTGTAATTCTGTTTTCTTATTCAATAAAGTCACACATTCTCTCTCTTCACTTCAGCACTTTCTATTTTCAATTCTATTCATCTATTAAGAACAATAGCAACTTGTTCGAATTATACTATCCTATAGTGCTATAGCGCCGCTACTACTGCTTATATGACAATATTGCAGATGTATAACACCCTATTCTAACAGACCGAAATTAAGGCGGCTAGGTGTGAAGTACTACAAACCACAATAGTATAATACTTGAAGCTGGACCTTTCAGGTGATTCAATTTGGAAATAGAAAGATAAAATCCTAAGAAGAGAATTCATACCTCTTGAAGTTCTTTCAAGCACTTTTTCACCCTATCTACCTCCTCATCATACTTTAGCCTCCATTCAGCAGATTCATCCATTGCTTCCCTATTAGCTATATCAAACTGTCGCCTACATACAGTTGAGTGGACCAAGCATCATTATAATTGTGTCTAGTTTGGTTCTATGGGGCGAAAATTAATATTGATTGAATTGATCTTATAAAATTTATTTTAGAAAAAGATAAGTTTAAAGTAAAATAGTTGATATTTGGATTCATTCATGTGAAAGTAAATTGAACAATAAGTACACCTTTGGTATTGTAGTGAAGTGAGTTGAATAGTAAATTTAGGTGTAAAAATCAGGTTTTTTACTAAAAAACTACAAATCATATCTCCAAGTGAGAATCAATTTTTGAATCAAAATTCTACTTGATAACCCCTAAACATGTCAAGTCAATTTTACATCTCCAGAATCAATTATTGCTCTCTCAAAAGTGGAACTAAACATGCACTAAATTTGAGTGTAAAATTTAGATTTAGAGGCAAAATGTATAAATCCTAGCTTCAAGACAAAATCAATTCCAACCTAGAATCCCAAACATATGAAAATCAATTTGAAGTCTTCAGAATCACTTTTGACTCTCACAAAACTGAATCCAAACATGCACAATAAACAAATTAAAGCATCCCAGCAGTCAAAAAAACAAAACTTTCTATTAGAACTGTGAATCCAAATTAGTAGAATTGTAGAGCATTATCTTTGCAGCCTAATAAAATAAATGCAATTAATGAAAGCTATTAGTATAACATTGATTACAGCACCAAATAAGAGGAAACAAATAATGAAAGATTGTGAAGAAGAGGAACCTTAAGATTTCAGTGTCGTCATAAGAAATGCTGTAGTCAATAGCCCAAAGTCTGAAATAGACAGCAATACCCATAAACATTAGAAAACCTAAACCCAATAAAGTTGACCTTCTTTTCACTCCAACCATTCCCTTTTCTTTCTTATTCGCTGCCTTTGATTCTTCTTCTACTGTTTCCGTAATAACGTTGTTGTTGGGGTTTCAAGTTTCAACTACCGTGACTGTCACTAATATGATCACATAAATTCAACTATATGCCTCCCCTGGTTTTGATCGTATCTTATATATGGGTGGATTTCTCAATTTGCAAATGAGGGATCATCCAACCCTTCATAATTCTTGTCATTTTTTTTAGATTTTAGGATTCCGTAGTAAAATAATTCAATTTAGTAATAAAAAAATGAGATTAACTATGTTATTAAAAGTTTTTATTTCATTTGTGTTTTTTACATAGTAAACGTTGGAGGCGAACCAGTAATCACCTTTGTAATTTTACTTCATTAAAAAAACTTATACATAATCATGATGATTTTATAAGTAGTTAGAATAAAACTCAAATATTATTAATGATTGAAATTATAGAAAAATTTTATACTTTATATATAAATTAAATTCATTTTTAAAAAGTTTTTTGTATGTTATTCATCATCTAATAAAAATTAACATATAAGGAAAATTGCAATTGGAGTAGACATTAATTTGTAGATATTACTTGCAAATTTTATTATGTGGTTAATTATTATTAGATGTTGGGTAAATTGTGCACAATTTTTCAAAAGAGCCTAGCTTTTACCATTTAAAAATTGTAATTATAATGAAAAATATTACCCAATAGTAATACTTCAACATCTCAAAAATCAATCCCCCACCACACAAAGGGTCATGGTGAGATAAGTGCGATGAGCTTGACTAGCGGCGCTAAATGGTGGTTCCCATGGCGCTGACATTTGTCGCATTTCTGGATGTAGGTTTTCACATCTTTTTATATGGTTGGCTAGTAGTATTCGACACATAAGACTTTTTAAGTGAGGTTTATGTCTCTTAGGTGGTGCATGCACACGCCTTCATGCATTTCTCTGAGCATATAGTTGGCATCTTTGTCGACTAGCATTTCAGTAAGGAGGATGACAATCCTCTTCTGTACAATGTTCCTCCAATAAGTGAGTAAGAGCAAGAACACCATTTTACCTTAGCGGCCCCGGTCTTATCAAGGGGTCTTTTTTATTAAGGATATACTCAGTGATCGGCGTCATCTAATTGTGTTCGGGAAATGGTTACATGAGCTTCGTTGTCATTACATATTCTCCAATGCTTTGAGGGTGTATAAATTCATGAATGATAGATTTGTTACCCTTTTTCCCCTGTGTTGTCTAGCACTAACAAGACGTCCACTCTCGTGTTTTGTTTGCGACGAATATGCTCGACCGTAATGTTTTTGAATTTGCTTATTATTTCTCCTACTTTCATGAGATACCTTTGTAATGTTTGGTCATTTGCTTGGTAATCTCCATTGGTTTGGGAGATGATGAGTTGTTAATTTGTCTTCAATGTGACTTCGTTGGTGCCATATTCATGCGCCAGTCGCAACCTGGCAAGGCAAGCCTCATACTTAGTTGTTAGATGTTGGGAACGAAAAAGGTAAGGGAAACTTCAACCACCAAATCTTCATCATTTTCAAGTATCATACTTAGTTGTTAGATGTTGGGAACGAAAAAGGTAAGGGAAACTTCAACCACCAAATCTTCATCGTTTTCAAGTAGGATATCGGCTCCACTTCTCTTTGTGTTGGATGATTTGTCGACGAATATGGTGGACTTGACTCTCAAATCCGATGATGATGGGATCATTTTGGCAACGAAGTCGGCGAAAACTTGGGCCTTTATAGCTTTCCTCGATTCGAATGCGATATCAAATTCCAAGAGCTCCACCGACCATTTTGTCATTATTTGACGAGATATGGCATGTAGAGGATTTTTTTAATTGGTTGGTCCATCCTGATCACGACTGTGTGAACTAAGAAGTATTGTCTTAGCCTTATAACTTCAACGAGTAAAGCTAAAAGGACTTTCTCCAACTATTAATATTTTAGCATAGAACCTTGCAAAGCCTTACTAATGAAGTACAAGGGTTTATGTCCTTCGATTTTTTCTCGGATTAAGGTTGCACTTACTACTTCCATTCCGATGAAATGGTTGGACACAAGTAAAGTGTTTCTCTTGCAATTGGTCAAGAGAGAATTGGCGGATGAAAGAGGATCCATTGGAATATTGTCTATTTCCTTAACAATTTATAAAGGGAATGGCGTGTTGGGAAAATTTATCTATGAATCTTGACAAGGTCCCACACATGTATCTTTGGAACACACTTCTTTTAAGATCAGTATTGTTGGACTTTAGTCCTTTGAATCCTAATTTTGACATAATTAACAAACATACAATGTTCATACATCATATGATAAATCTAATATTTGAATTAAGCAAGATTGCAGGAACAACAATCCAATCCTACACACTTGGAACATATTGCTTGAAACACAAGAAATCAACAAAAGTTGATTATTCACTGAGTAAATCGATTGGGAAATCGATTGCATAACAAGGGTGTAAGGAAATACAAATGTTTGTGATTGTATAATCGATTGGGAAATCGACTGACTAAATTAGAATTGAAAATTGAACAAGTCAGTGGCAACCTGTTTTACAGGTTAATCGATTGTACATATCACAAAATGAAAACTGATTGAAACTAATCGACTGGCAAATCGATTGGGAAGTCACAGGGCATTAAACAATCGATTGGCAAATCGATTACCTAAATGAAATTTCAAAAGAAACTTAAGCCCTTGACTAACACAATCGATTGGACAATCTATTGTGGAAATTTCAATCAAGTTAAGTTTGGTTGCAATCGATTGGGAAATCGATTGAACTAAACGCCAGGTAAGAACTTTTCAGGCAAATACACATAAATCGATTGGCACATCGATTAACATCAAAATAGCTGAGTCACTGACTTAAACACAATCGATTGGGAAATCGATTGAAACAAACTTTTTGAAACACAATCGATTGGGGAATCGATTGAAACAAATGTTTTGATATCACAGTGAACTCCTAGTTTGTGACAAATCGATTATGCATATTTGTGAATCGATTTATTTTGAAAGGTGCTTTAAAAGAATCAATTGGTAAATCGATTAGCTTATATAGTTTCAAGATTAAAGAAAAACAAGACTCGCGATAATCGATTGGCAAATCGATTACACATGTTTTATAACTTTAATAAATCGATTGGTAAATCGATTTAGTAGTTGTTTTTCTGAAACTATATAAACTGTTTTTCAATCTTTTTCTCACAGAACCTTGATCATTACTTTCATAATTCTGAGAACTCAAGATAACTTCAATAACAGATCACAATACACTTTGTTAACAATCTGATATTGCTCTTTCAGATCAAGATCAAAAGATTATCCATAATCA
>NC_021163.2:19973287-19973693 GCF_000331145.2 Cicer arietinum | reverse complement strand
CTTATATGTACTGGAAGCACAGGATGCTGATATTCCTGGAAGCCAGTGGCATAGACATCCTTGACGCTGTTGAAAACGGTCCATATATTCCCAAGATTGCAGGAACAAATGACTCAATGATTCTCAAGCCTAGAGTCGACTGGTCTGACGACGACAAAAAGAAGGTAGGTTATAATGCTAAGGCTAAAAACATTATAACATCTGCTCTATGTGCAGAAGAATTCTTTAGGGTATCAAACTGCAAGTCAGCAAAAGAAATGTGGGACATTCTTCAAGAAACACATGAAGGAACCACAGATGTGAAAAGAGCTCGCGTAAATACACTTATGCACGAATATGAATTATTCAGCATGAAAAAGGACGAATCCATCAGCGATCTGCAAACCAGATTCACACACATTGTGAA
>NC_021163.2:19927345-19973193 GCF_000331145.2 Cicer arietinum | reverse complement strand
GAATCTAAAGATCTAGCAAAGATGACAACAGCAACACTATTTTGAAAACTAAGGGAACATGAAATGGAACTACATCGGTTTGACGAATTAGAAATGGAAAGCAGGAAAAAGAAAGGATTATCCTTGAAGGTTCAAGCCCATCAATCGAAAACTGAATCAGATAGCTGCTCAGATGAATCCAGTAGTGAAACTGAAGAGACTGAAATCGGGTCACTTGTCAAGAAATTTAAGAAATTTCTGAAGAAGACAATAAATTCAGAAAGCCATCTAGCTCCAAGACTCGTGACAACAAGACAACTACATGCTATGAATGTGGTAAAACTGGTTATATCAAGTCTGACTGTCACAAGATGAAATACAAAAATAGGACTACAAATACTAAAGACAAGGAGCCAGCTCACAAAGCCAGAAGAGCATATATTGCAGGGAGTGACAACGAACAATCCTCTGCCTCTTCGGATGAAGAAGAAGTGAATCTGTGTCTCATGGCAAATACCGATTCAGAATCAGAAAATGAGGTTAGTTCACAATCTAATCCAACATATGATGAGCTACAAGAAGCTTTCAATGAATTGCATGATGATTATGTGAATTGCATAAAACAGTTGTTAAGCACAAAGAAAATGTTTGAACAAATGAAAAATGACCATAAAGAAATTGAAAATTTATGTGAACAACTGAAAAAGGATTCACATGACAAATCTGCAAGATGCATTGAACTTTAGAATAATGTTGCATCATTAAAATTTGATTTATTGAAGTTTGCTAATAGTAAAGATAAACTGAATGTCATACTTAGCAATCAAAGACATGTTCATGAAAAATCTGGTTTAGGATATACACCAAATATGCATGTTAAAAGAAATAAATATAGATATGGTATTGGTTATATGCAAACCAGAAATGTCAAACATGGTCAAAAATCTGCTATTGCTAAAAGTATGTATGACATCTTTACTAAACCAAACAAACATTCATCCTTTGATGGCAAATGTCATTTCTGTTGCAGAAAGGGACATTTTGTATCAAATTGCACATTTAAAAAACTTAGCCAATAGAGGATGGAAGCAAGTTTGGATAGCAAAGAAATCTGTGTTTGAAACTGACCCCCTAGGGCCCAATTTGAACTGGGTACCTAGATCCAAAACTTAATTATTTTTGCAGGTGTGCTTGACATCCACCAAGCAAGATTGGTATTTGAAAGTGGATGCTCAAGACACGTGAAAGGAGACAAGTCTGAGAGTCTTGTCTTTAACATTAAATGAAGAAAGATTGGTCAACCAAGTTGTATTGATGACACAGGAAAAGAGTCAATGGCACTTAATCAGAAAGTTTTTTTTGTTTAAATCGATTGGGTAATCGATTTCAAGTTTGTTATTTTTTTTGTTTAAAGAATCGATTTGGGAATCGATTGTTTTAGCCCAGGATTCAAAGTTCAGAGATGTGTTTTGAAATGTGCCCGAGCGTCGATTGGGAAATCGACTAGTTCAGTATTCAACGTTTAGACAATCGATTTGGGAATCGATTAAGTAATTCTGGACATCGATTTGGACATCCATTTGAAATATTACCGTTGTGACTATTACTCACTAGCCGTTGAAGGTAATTATTACCAAATCGATTGAGGATTTCCAGAAACGGTAACCTAGTCGATTGAGCACTCGATTTACGTGTTCAAAGGTTTAAATAGGAACAGTTCTAAATCGATTTCTTCACTGGTTATCTCCAAATTTCTCTAGTTTCTCTACTTCATCTCTTTGCTCTATCTCTGCAACTGATATCTAAATTCAATCTACACTCTATCTTCACTCATCTATTCAATCTACAAACATGGCTCGAGTGAAACAGACCCAAGCCCATACCCTTCACCGTCATCATCATCAACAAGTGGAACTCCTTCACCTCCACCTACTGTGTCTAAAAGGATTTCAATTCCTACGCATAAGATCCTTGTCAAGGACAAGGGCAAGCAACCTGCACTTAATCAAGAGGTATCTAAGAAAAGGAAGGAACCACCATCAGAGAAGCTTTTGGCTAATGCTATGAAAGAGATTTCTCAGAAGAAAAAGAAGCCTGTTACATCACCCCCACCTAAGAAAACTCCTGCACCTAAGGATAAGGTTGCAGAAGTCACCATTCCAGCAGAATTTCTAAAAAGGAAAATCCATGAGGGCAGAACTCTGGATTTTGCCTACTTTAATACAGAAGGCTTCACATTCCAAGATCATTTGAGATTTCATGGTCTTGAAGGTTTTCTTTCATCTACTCTGGACAGTTATCCAAAACTGATAAGGGAATTTTACGCAAACTTCAAGCTTACTGATAAGGGATTCAAGACTCAGATTAAAGGTAAAAGGTTATCAATGTCCTTTGAAGATTTTGCTGAATTGACAGGATTGCCATTTCACGGAACATCTTTAGACGGCCGTTCTGATGCGGATGCAACTGACGAAGGATGGGAAGCATCGCTGGACAGGCACACGGCAGTGAAAGATATTATGGTTGATGGTTTTGTTGAAACCATCTCATTGCCAATTGGTCAGATGAAAGTACAGCAACGAATGCTTATGTATACAATAACAAGGATACTTGTACCTCGATCAGGAAATCACGCTGTTGTTCAAAAGCTAGATATTCTACTATTATGGGGATTATCCAAAGAGCTAAAGATAAGTTGGACCTGGATTGTGCTAAGGCACATGCTAGAAGCTTCGCAGAGTAAAATCATGTTTCCGTATCCACAGTTGATCACAAAGATACTTAAACACTTCAAGGTGTCATTTGCGAATGAAGAATCTGCAAAGACAACCCTCATCTTCGGAGAAGCAATTGTGAATCAGATGAAATTGAAGAAAGTAAATGGCATTTGGATTAGGCCAATGCCAAATGTTGAGCAAACTCCTCCACAAGCCTCTGAATCAGCAGCTGAGACTCCTGCATATGTTGCAAAATTGATGGAATTTATGGCAGCTCAGATGGCACACAATGCCAAACTGCTAGAGTCCAATGCAAGGATGGAAGCTACTTTAACATCTATCCAAACATCCCTAAAGTCAGTTGTTCAGGATGTTGCTGCAATTCAAGCACACCTAGGCCTCAAGCTATCATTCGAAGACATAGCAGATATTGGTCGACAAGCAACTGAAGAACCACAACCAGATACCCTAGATCGGTCTGAGACTCACGGTGAGGAGACACCAGCTGAGGGTAATACAGCGGTCTCTACCTCTCCCCTAGATGATAGTGAGGACCAGCCCACTTTGGGAGATTAGGTGTTTAAGTTCTTTATTTGTGATGTCTTGGTGTTTTGCTGTTTTTGCTGTTTTTTTTGTTTTCTTAATGATATATATATAAGCAAGTTTATTCATTGTTATCAAATTAATATTGTCATACTGCTCTGTTGCATATCTGTTTGTTTGATCTGATACACTGCACATGTTGTTTAATTTGAATTCAGTTATCTTAATCAACTGTTATGCTCAGTAATTGCTCTGATATATTGCTCTGATTGTCATTGCTCTTATACACTATGTTATATGATTTCAACCCCAATGCTTATGTTGTTTAACATAGGGGGGGAATTATTTTCTGCCTTTTTGCCTTAACTCACAAAGGGGGGGAAAAATTATAACTTGATTATATGCTTGTTGTTGTATTGTTTTTACAATCTGATGTTTTTGCTCTGATACTTAATAATGTAATTAATAATGTAATAACACTCTTATACTTGTTGTTTTTGAAGTGCTCAAGTTAAAATTGTATGAATTGTCAATTATGCCAAAAAGGGGGAGATTGTTGGACTTTAGTCCTTTGAATCCTAATTTTGACATAATTAACAAACATACAATGTTCATACATCATATGATAAATCTAATATTTGAATTGAGCAAGATTGCAGGAACAACAATCCAATCCTACAAACTTGGAACATATTGCTTGAAACACAAGAAATCAACAAAAGTTGATTATTCACTGAGTAAATCGATTGGGAAATCGATTGCATAACAAGGGTGTAAGGAAATACAAATGTTTGTGATTGTATAATCGATTGGGAAATCGACTGACTAAATTAGAATTGAAAATTGAACAAGTCAGTGGCAACCTGTTTTACAGGTTAATCGATTGACAAATCGATTGTACATATCACAAAATGAAAACTAATTGAAACTAATCGACTGGCAAATCGATTGGGAAGTCACAGGGCATTAAACAATCGATTGGCAAATCGATTACCTAAATGAAATTTCAAAAGAAACTTAAGCCCTTGACTAACACAATCGATTGGACAATCTATTGTGGAAATTTCAATCAAGTTAAGTTTGGTTGCAATCGATTGGGAAATCGATTGAACTAAACGCCAGGTAAGAACTTTTCAGGCAAATACACATAAATCGATTGGCACATCGATTAACATCAAAATAGCTGAGTCACTGACTTAAACACAATCGATTGGGAAATCAATTGAAACAAACTTTTTGAAACACAATCGATTGGGGAAAATCAATGAGAGAGCTGGAAAAGTGATCTTGAGAGAAAAGACAAAGTTCTCATGAACAATCTTTGAATATCCAGATTCGTGAGAAGACACATTGATCAAGATTGAAGACTTCTTTTTGTACTTCTTTTAATCTGTCTGTAACAATACTTTGAAACGAAACGAACGCTAGAAATCCAGCTAGAAACTGGTGGCTACTTTCTTGGGTGAGAGGTCTCAACAAGAAAGAGTCGTACTTTGATTTTGTGTTAGACTGCTGAGTGTCTACAAGGATCAAAGGGTTGATAGAAAGCCAGCTAGAAACTGGTGGCTACTTTCTTGGGTGAGAGGTCTCAACAAGAAAGAGTCGTACTTTGATTTTGTGTTAGACTGCTGAGTGTCTACAAGGATCAAAGGGTTGATAGAAAGCCAGCTAGAAACTGGTGGCTACTTTCTTGGGTGAGAGTGCTCAACAAGAAAGAGTCGTACTTTGATTTTGTGTTAGACTGCTGAGTGTCTACAAGGATCAAAGGGTTGATAGAAAGCCAGCTAGAAACTGGTGGCTACTTTCTTGGGTGAGAGTGCTCAACAAGAAAGAGTCGTACTTTGATTCTGTGTTAGACTGCTGAGTGTCTACAAGGATCAGAGGGTGATCAATAGGAAAGAGATCATTAAGATAGATAGGTTTCGGGGATGAAACTGGACAATCTGTAATTGATTCTTTCTATTGGAGAAGAAAATCTGAAATCCGATTGGATTGTCAGGACTGGATGTAGGTTGTCTCGTTGACAACTGAACCAGGATAAATTCTTGGTGCAATCTTCTCTAACCCTTAACTCCTTTTAATTTCTATCTTGCAATATCTGTATATGTGATTAATATTAGATGCATGTTAAACATATTCTGTGTTAAGTAATATTGTTTAAACTGGTAATTTGACGTGCATGCATCTTGGTTAATCTCTTATCCATCTACTTGCAATTGCTAATCTTGTATGCCGCAATTTAATTCCGCTGTGCGTATAATTCTGATTTAATTTCTTAAAGAACTAATACATTCCGATTATTTCGAGGTCATACCAACCAACACGTATAAAATTTGCAACAAGTAAAATGGAAAACAACCTTTTCAGCGGCTTCAACCTTCTCTAAATATTGTCTGCAACGACGCTAGAAAACAAGGCAAGCATTATGGTGCAAGGTCAAGTTGTGGAAGGCGATCTATGGACTTATGTCGGGCATCCAGTTAGTACTCCATGTGAAGATGTCATCGTACACATTCAAGCACACGATTAGTTGCTCCTTGGCTCGCTAGAATATTTGCTCTGATCCTTATAGTTCTTCCACAAATATCTCTCGTCAAGATTAAGGTAAATTCTCCAGATGAAGTAGGCCTTTTGATTGGCTTGCCAACAACGGAAATACCATACTCCAACTGTATTTCGTCGAACCTTGCATCAAAATAAGTGGTAGACGGATCAGTGATAGTTCAAACTTGGCTTCCTTTCCTTTTGTTATGTTTTGCGGGTTTCAGGTGTATTTCTTGGCTTTTGAGAGAAGCCTGCATATTTTATTTGCCTCGATGTCTTCATGGGCGGTGACTACTTCTCTAGATTTCATGAGATGTTTGAATTCTAGGTAGGCATTCGAGGAGACTGCACCTAGTTATTCCATGGTTAGGTGTCCGATGATGTAGTTGTAAATTGACTTGCAGACGATCACCAAGAACTGAGGCTTAACGGTCTTCCTAGATTTCCCTTATTAAAAGTCACAAGCTGGTCCACATCACCCTATTGAGTGTTGGTCGACCCGTTGAAACCTTGTAAATTCGATTATATGTAGGACAACAGGTTGTTTTTAATGAGGGAGAGGGTGTCAAATAAACTAGATTATATAATGTCGCATGAACTCCCAAGGTCGATTTGAACCTCCAGACTTTGAAGTTGGCCATGTATGCTCGCACCAGCAATGGCATTTGGGAGTTTGGGGTCCCTCATAAGATTCCATCATCGTATAAAGATAGGGGGTCAATAACTTCCTTGTTGATTATGATCCAATATGGATTTTGTGTTGTCATGTCTTTGAGCTTCCTCTTGATGGAACCAACACTAGAGAAGTTCGTGTTGGAATTCCACCAGATACGACAAAGGAAATGGAAAAATTCTTCCAATCATTTTCAAGAATGCCATGTTGTGTGGGATTCCACCAATGATGGACATAGCGATTGAAAGTCCTTGTGGAGATTCCAATTTTCTCTGCTCTAGAGATGAGTTGCATCCTTAGGTAGTATATTTCCTTAATTTTCCTTTTTGGATAAAGAATTTGGTGGCATCCTTTAGGTGGATGCAGTCTTCGATGTTATCGTCGTTGCACTTATAGAAGCGACAATACAAGTTTTTCTTAACCCCTAACCTCGAATGAGCCTGACAAGGAAACTAAATTCCCTCTTCCTTGAATTCAACATTGGCGCATTCGACCAATATGTGTTTCCTAGAGGCGTTGAAAGAAGTGTAAGCGAAGTATCAGGCAGGCCGACTATCTCAATTTGACGATTCCATCACGACTTTTCTTCACGCTTACATTATGCCTGAGATCGTATGGATGTGTCGGCGAGTGCAGTCTTGTCGTCCCTATTTGATATGACTTTTCTTACTCTTCTGGCATAGATTTCCTTTTCATTTTGGATGTAGATCTGTTCCTGGGCCAGAAAGTTGTTCATAGTATTTGGATTCTTCAACTCAATGTCGTTAGTGAAACAACTTCCTTTGTGGAGGCCCCCTTCATCAGGTACATCCTTCATATGGTCATTAGACTATTTGATGAACATAAACTTCTTTGTTGAAGCATTTAATGTAGTTTATGAGAGGTTCATCTCTTCCTTAAACAATTATTGACAATGTATCGATCGACATGAGTTGTTTTATTGACGTCGTGTACTAGTTTGTGAATTGCTTGCAGAACTCCACCCATGAGTCGATAGAGCTCAAAGGTAAACCTTTAAACCAACTCATCACACTCTCTTTCAATGTGAGTGAGAATAAATGGACTTTTTTGGGTTCTTTGGCATCACTCTAATCGAGGATGGCCTCCATGTTTTAGATGTGTTCGCGGGGGTTAGTTGCCCAGTTGTATGAATCCATGTGTGGGGGTTTCTCCAAGGTCTTTGGCATCTTGAAGCTCATAATCCTTGTTGTGAAGGGTTCCCAAAATTTGCAAGATGTGTGTGGTTCTCGACATATCTCACAAGTTAGAGATGGAACGAAAAGTGACTTGGATTGAGAACTACGTCAACGCTATCGTCTGTCCTTGGGTGGGGAGTAGGGATGGGAATAGACTAGGCCGTCCGTTAGAGGCATATGGCCTGGCCTACTTATGGTCTGGCCTGGCCTGACCTATTTAATAAAAAGGCGAGACTTATGCCATTTTTAAAGCCTATTTATTTAAATAGGTCAGGCTCAGGCTTATAAAAAAAGCCTATTAGGCCTAACATGCCGGCCTATATATATTTTATTATTTATTAATATTATATTAATAATATTATTTCCTATTTTAAATTCTATCAATTAAGCAATTACTCAGTAAGCATTCCATATTCAGTAGTTGTTCCATATTCGGTAGCATTCCATATTTGGTAGTCATTTCATATTTGGTAGTTGTTCAATTAGTCAATCACTCAATACTTCCATATTTGTTTAAAAGGTAATAATGAGTGTGTTTGTTTTAGAAAGAAAAAATCTATTATTTGACACAAAAAATTATTTTTTAGGGTTTAAAGGATGTTTGTTTCATATTTTTTAAAAATTATTTTAAATAGGCTTCCAGGCCAGGCCAGACTTTTAAAAAGGTCGGGTCAGGCCGGAAAAAAAGCCTATGATAGGCTCAGGCCTTTCGAAGCCTAGTTTGGCCTATTCCCACCCCTAGTAGGAAGTCTTCGTATGACCTTATTGAATATCCTCGCTCTAATGACTATCGTGGATAACGCCTTCTGCATTCCAAAGTCGAGGATCTCATGTTGGGGTTCTAGATGGAGTGTCATCACGACGACACATTACAAACCTAAAGAGAATTATGGTGTCTCTTGGGTGGTTACCACAATAAGGGTAGCGGTTGCACCACTCTAATCGAGGATGGCCTCCATGTTTTAGATGTGTTTGCAGGGGTTCGTTGCCCAGTCGTATGAATCCATGTGCGGGGGTTTCTCCAACGTCTTTGGCATCTTGAAGCTCATAATCCATGTTGTGAAGGGTTCCCAAAATTTGCAAAATATGTGTGGTTCTCGACATATCTCACAAGTTATAGATGGAACGAAAAGTGACTTTGATTGAGAACTACGTCAACGCTATCGTCTGTCCTTGGGTGGGGAGTCTTCGTATGACCTTCTTGAATATCCTCGCTCTAATGACTATCGTGGATAACGCCTTCTGCATTCCAAAGTCGAGGATCTCATGTTGCGCTTCTAGATGGAGTGTCATCACGACGACGCATTACAAAACCTAAAGAGAATTATGGTGTCTCTTGGGTGGTTACCACAATAGGGGTGGCTGGTTGTCGGTTCTCCACAACCTTGAGGGGGCAATTTTGTTTCTGAATCATTTGGGATTGTTCTCGAATCAGAGTGACAAGTTATTCCAAGATTGCCCCTCCATTATGCATCATTGCAAGGTTGGCACCCACATCAGACCTATCATGATTAGTGGGGACCTCTTGGGACGGGGTCAGGCCTCGTCTTCTAGTTGTTGTGCGGTAGTGTCGACATTCTTTCTGGGGATGTTACATATTATGGAGAGTTAAGAACAAGGTTTTTAGCAAAGTAAGGAAACTTGAATTCCCACAAAAAACATCAATCATCCAAGTTGGATCAAGGAGGATGGTTGACTTCGTGAACAAGATGAAAACTCGGAACCCGTTGAAGGGGTAGTACCTGCAAACACTTTAACGCTCAAGTAAGTATTGATTTGAGGAGAGTGAGATGTACTAGAATGAGAAGTGTGTACCTTTTTTGGTGTCAAAGACACTATTTATATAAGCAAGTTCCGCAGTGCAGTGAGGGACAAAGATATTGATTGACCATTATTGTAGACAGATTTAGTGGGATGCCATCTTGAGACTGTTGCAACTAGGTCTTACTGTTGGGGTAGAAAATCCTAGTTATTTGATATGGTTTAATATGTTGGGTTGGTTCGGTTTGAGAGATTGAATTTAGCTTGGGATAATCTGAAACAGTTGCCCTCAAGATATTGTCGAGGAGATGAGACAATGAATTGAGAAGTCGCTTGTTTTTGTCAATGAAGGTTGATATCAAGAACCAAAAATATGGGAGACAACAACTTTTTAATGTTAATTTTTATTAGGGGTCTCCTGAATCGTAGTCATGAAAAGGGAAAGATTTGAGCCTCTTATAAATTATTCATAGGAAAATGAAACTCAACTTGAATATGATGATCGTTGATGATCAAACTTAATATAATAAATTTATTACAATTTTTAAGAATTTTTTCATTTACTTTCCTCAATTCTTTAATAAAGTTTACCGATAAGAAAGTCAATATAATGGTACTCACACCGAATACCAAATAAGTGTGGCATTTACAAGAATAGATTTATATATAAAGCTAATGTTGTTTGGTATTTACAATAATTTTCTAGTTGAAAATGTTTTGTAGATTAAATGCTAAGAATAATGATAGTTAGTTAAAATTAGAGTTAGTTAGAGTAGTTAGGTTGTTATAATTAGAGTTAGTTAGAGAGAATAGTAAGGTTCATGTTGACTAACTAATATAAGTAAGTGTATCATTGTACCACTTTTCATCTTTTTTCAAATATGATTGAACTATAAGTTTTCTTAATTAAATTCTCAAGACATGGTTTTCCATTTTTGTTCCAATTCTTATATTTCTGAAATGGTATCATCACATTGGTTGCAATTTTGAATTTCACTTTTGTCATCTCTACACTGAGACAACATTCACCGCTTTTATATGTAATCTTTGATCCTTCCTTTTTCCTCATGGTTTACTATATTGTTTGTCATCTATGGAAGAGATTAAATATGGAAGAAGATTTTGCCATTGCCACAACTTCGTAAAATAGATGCAGAAGAAGACTCTCATGCTACTTCTTTGTTCTTGATCCAACATTAAATATTGATGAAGAAACAATAAATCAATTGATGAGGTCGTCTTTGAAACAACAAATATGATCGTGCTTGTATTTGCAATTGTTGATCTCATCTCTCAAGTTGTAAATGAACATAAGGCACATGTCATAAATCCCTTCAAGAGAGTCGTGTTGATACTAGATCGACCAATGCATTCAAATATCATTCCTTTTTACTCTAGTTTTCATCATGTCACCACAACAATAAGGTATTTGCCAACATATATACTCCTTTGGACAACGAGAATTGTATCAGACACTCTAGTTCAATTATTGCTTTGATTTTGTCGTCCTTGTAGTAGATCTAGTGTATATTTCATTCTTCGAGTCTAAGAAGTTTTTTTTTAACAATTGGAGAAAATGATTAAAGATGTCAATCTAGTCTTAAAAATGTGTCCACAACAATCACTTTATATTTTTTATTTCGAAGGCAATCAACATAATTTGTCATTGAGCATGTTTTATAGCAACAACTTCAAATGCTACCATAATGGCCCTCTCTATTCCTTTAATTCATAGTATTTTTAGATGTTTGCAGTGTTATATAGTTATTTTTTGTTGCAGTACAAACTCATATTTGTAAATTTACCAATTCTTAGTTTGAGGGATATTGGTAAAAATAACAATAGTTAGTTACAATTAGTGTTAGTTAGAGAAAGTAACTAGAAGGTTAATGTTGGCTAACCAATATAAATAGGAGTATTATTGTAACATATTTTATCTTTTTTCAAAAATGATTTCATTTTAGTTTTTCCAATTGAACTTTCAAGCTATGACTTCCCTTTTTCTTTCATTTCTTATATTTTTTATACTAAAAGATGTTTGGTAGGATATTTTTATTAAAAAAAACTCAAATTTTACTACAAATAACCATAAGTGAATAATAATAAATTGGAAATTGAACGAATTAAATATTTTAAAGGCAAAAATCTTTTAGGGTCCTTTGATGGATATGATAAGAGATAAAATAGGAACAAATTATCATATTTTGTTTGAAGTTAACGTTTGATGAAAACAACATGATATGATAAGTTAATCCATCACTCTATCATATTTTGTCTCTTGAGTTAAAAAAATTATCATGAATATATAAGTTGGGTTATAAACCAACAGAATATGAGAAGAACAATAATCCACTCAGTTATACTTATAAAATATAATTTAAATATAATAAAATAAAAAATAAACAATTATAAAATATCATTTAAAAATTTAAGTTACTAAAATATAAATATAAAAAGCTAATAGAATTTGATATTAAACTTAAAAATGAAATATAAATAATTATTTTAAAAATATTTAAAAATATTATGTCATATTGAAATGTTATCAAATATGTGACAAAATATAATGTTGTTATCCTGTTTATTATCATGTGTGTATTAAATATATGATATTTGTTTATCTTATCACTATTCTATCATATCATTATCTAGATTTATATCTTGTTTTTCTCTATTATATATATCATGCACATCAAACAAACTCTTATATTATAAATAAAAATAAGAAAGTATCATATTCATATTTAATAATATATATTAAATAATTGAATAATATGATAAATTACTGATGTAAGAATTTGAGTTCAATAATAAAATTATACCAAGTCACCAACTAGGATTCAAAGATTGATAGGTAAAGAAAATGTTTAAATAAATTTTTAGTCCCTGTAAAATCTCACTATTTTATTTTTAGTTTTTATAAAAAAAATTATCAATTTTTAGTCATTTAAAAATTTTCATTTTCATTTTTAGCCTTTGATTTTAATCATATTATTGTCTATGCTTCAAAGTTTTTAATAAGTTTTTGCACTAATATTTAAGATATTATAAGCAATTTTTCTACAAAAATTTAGAATTTTTTTAAAAAAATGATAAATTAAAATATATGAACTTTTAAACATCAAAAGTTTAAAAATTTATATTTAATTCATGATTTGTTAAAAAATTCTAAACTTTTGCAAGGTAGTTGTTAAACATGTTCTAAACACTACCAAAAAAATTATTTAAAAATTTGAAATGTACACAATAGTTAGATTAAAATCAAGGACTAAAATTAAAAATAAAAATTTTCAAATGGATAAAAGTTGATGAATTTTTTATAGTTACTGAAAATAAAATAATGAAATTTTATAGAAATTAAAAACTTATTTAATAAAAAAAAACTAGGTCAAAGATTGTATAGTCAATAAAAACATACAACAATGATATGTAAAATGTGTTATAAATGGTAGTTCAACCTGAACATCTATCTTACTATTTATATTTATTTAATAATCACTCATTAAAAATAACTATCCAATACTTCTTTTTTTTATTAAATGTCAGTATAAAATTAATTTACACTGATAATATATAATATTTATTCTCATAAAAACACATTTTCTTATATTCCTCAAATAATAAAAAGGATTGGTATTCCTATATTAAAAATTATTTATTACGAATCCAAATAAGACATTCCTCAATTTCCAAAAAGAAAAATATTCCTCTCTTGTAACTAGGTAAATAATGGGTTTCATCCTCGTTTTAAAAGATCATTAAAATATTCTCGCAACAAGAACAGAAAAATACCGATGTTGCTGGACGATTGATATACTACTTTACCAAAGGTGAAAATCGTGTAGTTTTTTTTTTTTTTTTTTTTTTTTTTTTTTTTTTTTTTTTTTTTTTTTTTTTTTTTTTTTTTGTTTTTTTTTTTTTTTTTTTTTTTTTTTTTTTTTTTTTTTTTAATGTCAAAATCGTGTCATTTACGAGTATGAAGAAAAGTAGTTCTAGTAAAGTGGTTAATTAAGTATATTCAACCTTTTTTTAATAAATAAAACAAAATTGTATTCAACCTTTTTCAAAAAAATTAAAAAGTGTATTCAACCTTGGTACCTTATATGAATACATGAATGTTAATCAAAGTCACCTTATAGCCAAGCTGTACCTTTCTTACCAACTTGTACGTTAGACCAACAACCTCTTTTCCATGGAATAAAATTAATATATAAAATAATTCACCACACCGACGTTTCCATTAATTTCTCTCTACTTCCTTCCTCCCTTCTATAGTATCTGATTCCTTCTAATTCAATTAATTTAATCATATCCATTAAAAAAATCACTTGCATGTCTTGTACGTTCTCTTCTTCTCTGAAACGTACAGCATTTTACTCCTTTTAAACACAACAAAAAATATAAATAAAAATAAAAAGGGAAGAAAAAAAAAACAAATTAACAAGGCCATGAAATAAAGTTCATGAAGCCATACACTTTAACTCAATAATATCCATTAACATTAATCGTTACAAGCATGAGGGGTCCTTCAAAAATGTTAGGCCTCCAAAATGAGAATAGTTCATTTTCAACATTAAATAAAAAAAGTCTCACGAACTATTACATTTTCAACTATGACATACTAAAACTTTTATAGATCTAATTTTTAGACATATAGCTAACTAATACTAGTCATCAAACTAATCTTCACCTTAACCAAAATCCAAAAAGTTATGGATTCATATCCATTTCATAAGCCATTATCTCTATGTGTGATTGATATCACGATGAATTTATCAAAATCACAACGAACTAGTATGATGTTGCAAAAACAACCAAGCAAAATCACATTAGATCAATGAGATTCCGATAAGCCATTTGTGATAGCAAATTTACATTAATTAAATTAATCTTCAAAACCAACTTTTTTCCAAATAGCATTCCTAACACTACACAAGTCCCTACCTTTGAGAGTCCTCCCAATTCCTTCATGCACCGACAAAGAAGCACTTCTAGTCCTAGCTAGATACTCATGAGGGGGTACCTTAATTCCTCCATATTGATGCCTCTCATCTTCATCATCATCATCATCATCATCACTCTCCCACTTTTTATACCCCTTGTGTTCCTCCTTCAAGATCTTGGGTATGTTCACTGGCAATGAGGCCGGGCCCATTGGGCCTACTCTTCCATCCACCTTCCTTGAAGCTCTCTTCAAACCTGAAATGCTATTAGCACCCCTCTTGGTAGGGCTGCAAGGGTTCCATAACTCAGCTTCATCAAACTCAAACACACCCTCTTCTTTTTTATCGAAATGGGTATTTGAGGTAGCTGGAAAAATGAGATTTTGCTTTGTGAGAAAGCTCTTCCTTGACGTCATTGATCAAATCAAAACCCTTTCTCTCTCTATTAATTTTTCCTTTTGGTTTTGGCTTAGTTTTCAATTCCAAAGTCTTTCATTATAACAACATTTATTTATATTACTTTCGTACGTAATGGATAAAGCTAATATCTCACCTTTTATTCAATGCAAGTCTCCTCACCTATTTTAACGTGAACCTTCCATTTGATTTTCTTCATCTTGGCTTGATGGTGATGTTCCTACCGTTGTAATTGTAGGGTGCACGTTAAAACTGTGGGACGGCACCTAGGATATGACATTTAATTGAATATAATATTCCATTTTGTTGTATTTGAATATCCTGCTGAGTTTATTGATGTGTAATTTAAATTGTTTGATTTAAAATCAATAGTTGAAATTAACTACTACTTCAAACTGTGAGTGAACCTACCATCCAAAGCAATCTTTGTACACTTTGTCCTTTTTTGACACTAATTTTTATCCTTAAACATATTAACAAAATTGATAATAATTTAAATTGATTAATATTTTTTAAGTTTATCCTATAATTTAAAATAAACCTATAAAAAAGGAACCTATAAAAATTTAAACAAAAATAAAACACTTCTATATTTAAGAATTAATGTAATACTGCATCCGGTCATTTCTATAATAGACAATTAATTTATAATCTGTTAAAAAAATTGATGTATTTAATCTATATTTTAAGTTAAATGTATTAATTTTTATTATGTTAAATTATAAACTAATTATTTTTTATAAAAAAAAATCAGAGAGAGTATTAAATAAAAATAACATATAGAATATAACTATGTCATTGTATGACTGTATTTTTTTAAAGTATATAACAAAAGTTAATTGTCATTGTTAATAATTAAATTTCCACACTTTAATTATAGAAAAATAAAAAAACTCAAATTCAAATTCCAATGGTTGTATATTACGAAACATATTTTTTTTGTTATAGGAAAAGAATACAAATTTTGAAGTATGATAATTGGTTACTCTATTTTGGTACATTTAGAAATTATGATACACGAGGAGATAAGTATATTGAATTTTGGAAAAATAATCGAGAAAAGAACACGTAAGCAAAATGAGTGGCCCATGCAAAATGATCGTCAGTGTCGTTGTTGAACGATGTTAACGTATGTGAATGTGAGCGTGGGAAAAGAGACAGGTAAGGGTTAAAGTTATCCAGTTTTGAAAAAACACACACGTGGTCCAACCCATGGCTTCTCTGCTTCAAACACTGCAAAAGAAGGAGAGACGTTCTTAAATGACAATCTAATAAGACAAAAACCTCACATTTCTATATCTACTTGTACTTTTTTTTCACTAAATTAACTTATGTTCCGTCAAATATACGTATTCATCCTAAATTTATTCTATAAAAATCTTAAACCAATTTTATTTAACGTTTTTCATCTATATTAAAAAATATATAATCTGTAAAAAAAATAATTATTTTATTAAATTAATTTTTATTAACTATTAGTGAGTTTTTAATACATAAATATAAAGTTGAATAAATGGTTTAAAATTAATGTACCTCGACTTCTTTTAGATATCAAAAAATAGAGTCAACAAAAATCTATATATAATTTATTGATGTGATGTGATTATATAAATTTATATAATTTATATAAATGTAAATGTTATATGAAAAGATTATGCAACATATGATTAAGAAAGACGATAGTAGATCATAGAGTTGAGGTAGCACCTACTCTAACTAGTCACAAGTATAAACAAAAATCAAAATGTATTAAATTTTAGATCAAATACATCTTAACTTTTATTTATATTTGTGATTCAAATAGATGTAATAGAAAGATGGTAGAAATGGTCATCCTATAATTTCTAGGATAAGGCTTGTAGTTGCCTTTTATTTAAAATACATACAAATATTTGATTCAAATTTTAGATCAAATACATTTTAACTTTTATTAATATTTACATCTTAAATTATTATGACGTCATTTCTATCATATAGTCAATTCTATTTAGTAAAATAAAATTTGATTGTAGCTATTGTTGTATAAATAAATGTCTATTAATGTATGCTCATTTAAATATTTTCTAAAAATACCATCAAATTCATTTCTGATAACTCAAGGAGATAACAATTATAATCAATGATAATGATAAATTAGTAACTATATCTTCTTTTAAACATGAGATAAAAATAAAATAAATGTACTTACATCATCACAAACCACTAGAATTAATGAAGTTATCTTAATAAATAAAACTATTTTGTTATAAAATTAGTACGTTCCATAATTTTCTTAAAAGTGTGTACGACATTAGAAACATTAATTGTGATATAAAATGAGTAAGTTATTTAACACAATTAGGAAATATTTAAATGCAAAAAAAAAAATTATCAAATTTATTTTATTGCTTATACTCACTAATGGGAGGTCGAATATATCGAAATAAAATTCCACAAAGTAGTAAATTCGAATTTGAATTTCTGTTGAAAGAGATATTCACATTTAATGTTCGCGTATCTCAAATAGAATTACCTCTCTCGTGGAAGGAACCTATGAGAAATAAAAAAAAAAAAATAATAAGTTGCTTATACTCTGATTTTTTTATACAAAAAATTTAGGATGAAGTGAAGGTGTTTTGGTCCAAAATAGAGAAGACCTTATAAAAAAATACTTACAAAAGAATTCATGATCTTTTTACCACTCGACCATATTATTAGAGTTTATAAATTGCATATACTAAGTTAAGAATGATGTACATAGGAGTGTATATTAAGTAAATACTATTATTTACAAAACAATAATTAGCGCTCTTTCCGTCTCACAATGAATGTCACTATAATAAATAAAAAACTTGTCTCAAAATGAATGTTATTCACAATTTTCAATACAACTTTTATTAGTTTTTTCTTATACTACATTTCAATGATTACTATATACACAACTTTCAAAACATTATTATACTTTGCATTGATAATAGTAAAAAAACTCACAAATAGTTTAGATGAGTAATTTAGTAAAATAACTTTTTTTTAATTATTGCACTCCTTAATATGTGTGTCAAAATCTACATACTACTACAATATGAAGGTCCTAATAGTGATCAAGTATGTGGAAACTCAAAGTTCTACACAAGGTTAGAATTATCACTTGGAAACTGGACTGAGAAACATGCCTCACTTCGTAAATTGGATGAAAACTTGGAACCCGTTAAGAGGGGATGTGGTACCTACAAATACTCTAGCGCTCAAGTGAGTATTGATTCGAGGAGAGTGATATGTCCTAGGATGGGAAAATGTGTGTGTATCTTATCTAGTATCAGAGACATTGTTTATATAGGCGAGTATCCCAACGCGTAGGGGGCAAGGATATTGTATGACCATTATTGTCGGCGAATTCAACAGGTGACTCCTTGAGACCGTTGTTGTTAGGTCTAGCCTTTGGGGGTAGAAAATCCTAATTATTTGATATGGATTAATGTATTGGGTCGAATCGGCGTGAGAAATCGGATTGGGCTTGGGGCAGTATGAAATAGTTGTCCCCTAAGTTGTTGTCGAGGATACAATACAATGACTTGGGAAGTGTCCTAGAAAGGTTATTCGCTGCATAAGATGTTCGATCAATTTTCCTCATCAACAAGTTAACTTCATTTAGATTCTTAAGTCATGCTTGATATTTGTTGTATATACCTGACGTGTCTTGTGGTGTCCAATTTGCTTTGTGGTCGACTTGGTAAAAATTGTCATTTATTGGCCCTTTGTCGAACTGGAGTGTACTTGATTATTCGAGTTTACACAATAGCATGTTAGTGAATTTCCTTATGAAGTTTTTTACTAAAATTTACATGTGCATGTGTGATAACTTAATAATTGTGCTTGATTGTGCGAGTCTTAACATGTATGCATATTAACTAAGAATTGGTTTTAGAGTTTATATTTGACTACATGAGTTCATGTTAACGTGTTTGTGCACATTAACTTATAATTTGTTTTATGTGTTTATACTTGACTAAGTGAGTTAATGTTAACGTGTCCATGCACATTAACTTATAATTGATTTTACGTGTTTATACTCGATTGCGTGAGTTTATGTTAACGTATTTATGCACATTAACTTAGAATTGGTTTTATGTTTCCAAGCAATGTCGTGCTAGATATCTGTGTTCTAACTAACTGTAATATCATTTCAATTTGGACACATTACGTGTTTGACAATGGTGGAGCTTGACTAACAAGTTTGAGAAGGCTGACATAAAATTATAATGTATAAATCAAATATGAAAATAATATTATATAGCAAAAAATTAAGTTATAATAAACATAAAGTGGAGTATCAAATAATTTCACTACATGACCTAAAAATACCTTAAAGTAATGTTCTACACTCTTTAATTAACTTGAAATCATCAATAATAGACTCAAAAGTGATACTTGCAATAATTTCCTTTTCAATATAAATCGCCATGCTATCTGCCAAAAGTCGACTTCCATCTTGTTTCTTAACCTTGACTTAATAATTTTTATTCCTGAAAAAATTCTTTCAGTTGTGGTAGTAGAAATCGGAAGAATCATGATAAGACGAAGTAGTCTATTAATCAAGTATGAATTTTGCGCTTTTTCAGTTACAACCAAACATGAGCACAATTCTTGTATTGTTGATAAATTCTTCAAATTTAAATCTTGACGAGCATCAACCAAGAAATATCAGAGTTGAAATTTCAAATTAATCTTCTCTTGCATATTGAAATCCAAAGGATAATATTTTTCAACTAGAGTGCAAATTTTTTCAATGTTAAAAGCTAAGAGTCATAAAAAGACGAAGTAGTCTATCAATCAAGTAGAAATTTTGTGTTTTTTTCATTTGCAACCAAACATGAGCACACTTCTTCAAATTTAAATCATGACGAGTATCAACCAAGAAATGTCGAAGTTGAAATTTCAAATTAATCTTTCTCTTGCATATTGAAATCCACAAGGTAATATTTTTCAACTAGAGTGCTAATTTTTTCAATGTTAAAAACTTTATAATTATCCTTATAAGTCAAAGCACAACTTAGAGTTGACAAATCCATTGCTTGCTCACTAAATTTGTTATTCAACTCTTGTAATTGTTGGTCAATGACAGTAAAAAATATTTCGACTCTGAAATAATGTTCTATTGTAACCTGACCTTGTTGAAGATAATAGCGTCCTGGACTTGTTGTTGAATGAACATCGTTGAAATCAAGAATCTCAATATCATATTTTTCATAAAAAGTCTTCACTTTAGTAAATAATGCATCACAACCATCTTTTATCAAGGCTTGAATAAGAGACTTTGTTGTTCCAACCAAACACATGACATTAACTATGTCCTGATATTGTTGTTGTAAGGCAAAACATATCAATTATCCCCATAATGTCTTTTATCAAATGCAAGGTAAATATAAAATCAAACGCTTTCAAATAATTATAAGCACTATCAACATCCCCACATGTAGAATAACTTGCTCTTTTATTTGTAATTTTTTTAAAACAATACAAGTTGTCTCATACATATTTATCAAGCTACAAATATAAGAAAAATGTGATCCCCAACGAGTATCCCTAACTCGTTTCAAAAAACCAATTTGATTTTCATCTTTACCAGATACAATCTCATCAATTTCTAGCAAATATGTAATTTCCTCTAATTGAGCAGCTTGCAACTCATCATGACGCTTAGTAGAAGAACAAACAACATTATCAATAAAAGTTAGCTTCTCAAAGAATTTATGAATTGAAACAACTTCTCTTGATGCAGTAACCAATGTAAGTTGCAATCGATGAGCAAAACAATGGACACAGTATGCATAAGAAAAATCATAAATAATGCTTGCAAATTGTTTCATTCTCCTCTCATATTACTAGCACCATCATGCCCTTGACCACACATGTTAGAAATATCAAGATTATATTGAGAAAGCATATCACATACTACTTCTTTTAGAGTTAAAATTGTAGTGTCTTTAACATGTGCCACAAAAAAAAATTGCTCTTGTATTAAATCAACTTTTTCAACAAATCTTAACACAAACACTTTTGTTCCTTTTTTGATTCATCACGAGCTTCGTCTACAATGATGCAAAATTTGGAATCATCAATTTCTTCACGTTTATGTTTTCTCACCCTAGTAGAAAGAATATACAAGAGCTCTTCTTGAATTTGATGTGAAGTATACTTGAAATTATATGGAGCATTTTCAAACACAACTTTTGTAACTTCATCATTGTAAGTTGCCAAGAGTTTTATCAATTGAAGAAAATTTCCTTGATTTCTTGACCTTCTAGTTTCATCATGTCCCTTAAAAGCACAAGCTTGAAGTGTTAACCAACGAACAATGTCAATTGATGTCTTGAGACATATTCAATTCTTCAAAATTTGTTCTGAGCTTTGTGCTTGAATAAGATTCCTAATATATCCAACTTGATTCAACATGTCTAGACAAACTTTCATTGTATTGTTGTGTGGTGAGCAAGGATCCATCCTTATGTGTTTGAGAAAAGTGCAATATTTCTCATTTTTAACTTTCTTCCAACCTCTAAAACTGATACCAATGAAGACATCTAATTCGGGACATCCACTTGGTCTTTTTTCTAAATAGATAACATGGTAAGAAATATGCAACATCTTTATAAGGTGAATATTCTAGCCATGAAGAAAATATGCTAAACCAAGCATGTTGAAACTGTATTGGATGAACCTCATTTTCAAATAAAGGATATTGTTATAAATTTATTTCATAAGAACCAAATGTTAGATAAGCTCTTTGTATTGCATCCAATTGATTTGGTGGATATTGTCAAATTTGAAGGCGCTTTTTGGGGTCACGTTTTAAACATTTTTCAAAGTCATCTTCAAAACTCTAGGAGCATTGGAAAGATGATTCTTATTTTCTTTAATTCTTGGATTCTGAGAGATAGTTTTAGATGCGAAAGTTATAATTTCTTCATCTCTTTCACTCTCATAATTTTTCCTCTTGAAAAAAGAATCAATCATTTTACTCATCTTCATTCTCACAAACTTCTCTAATACAAATAAAAAAATTAACAAATCAAATATTCAATCACAGTCAAAATAATACAAAAACAAAACGAGTCATAAATCATAGTCACAGCCACAAATAAAAATATACTTATCGCAAATAAAAAATTTACTATCAACAAATGAGAGTCACAATCATAAATCAGAGTTATACTCACAAATAAGAGACTAATGGAGTCAATACGCTTCGTGATCAATGATAAAAAAACATCTTGTGACAAGCGTATTAATGATAAAAGCATGTCAGAAACTTACAATGATGTAGCATAGCTGATAGGAAATGATATTTGATCAAGTTAGATTCACATGCAATGCAAAACACCAAATAGAACCACTTGAACTACCATTATGGTTGCATTCTAAAACGAAGAGTTGCATTCTAAAGAGAGTTGTATTCTAAAACAGACAAATGTAGCAAAAATTCAAGGATAAAAAACACAGTGAAAGAACAAATGCATCTATTATATTTCAAGTTTTTTTAAATGCATCTAATATCAAGTAAATTACAACTTATTTATGTTTCTTTGTTTTAAGCAAACTAAAAAAACTCAAGTTTTTAGTGTTTGTTAGATAACCCCATAATATCTTGTTCAAAAAATCAACCAATTTATGAAACATAAAACATCTTTTCAAAATGTAAAAATGAAATGGAAACAAAAATCAAACACCTTATATGCAACAAAAAAACTCCATAACATGCATTACAACATTAGAACAAAACAATATCTTGTAAACCTAATTCTCTATCAGCACTAACATTTATCCCTTCATTGATTCACTCAACAATTATAACAAGAAAAAAGAGATAGATATTAATCGAGTTGATAACAATGACATATAAAGTAAGTAATAAAACAATTTCTGATAATGAACGATATTGAGAGTAGAATTTAAATTCGGAGACGAACCTTTTGACGAATGAAGAGAGAATAGATGGAAATAGGTTGGAATCTTCGCAGAGGCGAGCACAAATCGTGACGTGATAGAGTGTGCAACACCGAGCAAGTGCAAAGCACGTACCAAAGATGACGGGGAAGACAATAATGAAGCCAACGAAGACGAACTAAAACGAACAATGATTTTGGAAGTCGTGTCAAAGTACTTTCTTGTTGTATTTGATGGCCACTATTCGCTTAATGGAGAGCTCTTTTAAGGCAGTCGTGTGTCTAATTTCGTCAACAAAATCGAGTTTGTTGTGCAATTTACACTCATTTGTTTGGGGTTCTAGTGGATATGTGGTCCTCCAACTTCATTCACTGACTTCAATAGGAATGACAACCTCAACTTTGTACGTTATTTGAAATTGGGTTTGACCCATAATGGAGTAGGGGTGTTGTTCGATAAGACCACAAGACGGAGGGGAGCTCTTCGCACCATCACCCTTTAGTCTCGTTTAACCTTCATTTTAGTCTTCAGAAGATGACGTGGTTGGTGGCTTCTGCTTTTTCGTTCATTTGCAGATGTTCAATGAATGTGAAATGTTGCAGATGTTCAATGGACATAGGTTTTGGCATATTCTTGGATGGTTGTCCAGTATTATTGAGCACATACAATGAGTGATTAAGAGCAAGATCGACATTTTACTTTAGGGGCCTTGGTCTTGCTGAGGGGGAGTATTTTGTGAAGGATATACTCGGTGATCAGCGTCATTCAATTGTGCTCAGGAAAAGGGTTCCATGAGTTCCATTGTCTTTACATATTCTCCAATGTTGGGACAGTCTTTGAATTATTGAATGATGGATTTATTTCCCCTTTTACCTTTCATGCTAGCTAGCTTTGACAATATGTTGACTCTCTTGTTTCGTTCGCACATAATATGCTCAACTGTAAGATACTTCTATAGTGTTTTGTCCTTTGCCATATAGTTTACATTGATTTGGGAGACTATAAGTTGTGAATTTGTATTCAACTTGGCCTCATTGGCACCAAACTCAGGCGCTAGTCGCAGCTCGACGAGACAAGCCTCGTACTCTACTTAGTTGTTAGATTCTGGGAACAAAAAAGTAAAGGAATCTTCAACAACTAACCCTTTTTCATTTTCAAGTACGATACTAGTTTTGCTTCCCTTAGTGTTGGAGGATAGTCGAAGAAGATGGTCCACTTAACCCTAAGTTAAGAAGACGTTGGGGTTATCTCGGCAACAAAGTCGTTGAGAGCTTTAGTCTTTATAGCTTTCCTTGATTTGAAGGAGATATCAAACTTCGAGAGCTCCACCGACCATTTTGTCATTTTTTTTTCCGGCGAGATGCAACCTATTGAGGCTTTGTCGAATCGGTTGGTCTGTCATGACTATATGAGCTAAGAAATAATGTTTTAGCCTTCTAACTACAACAAGTAATGCGAAAGTGACTTTCTCGAACCACTGATACTTGAGCTCGCATCCCTACAAAGCCTTATTGATAAAGTGTGAGGGTCTGTATCATTTGATTGTTTTTCGAATTAAAGTTGTGCATACTGCATTCAGAGAAATGACTATATATAAGTAAAATGTTTCTCTTATGACTAATCGAGACAGAACTAGCGCATGAGAGAAAATTTATTTTAATTAGGTTAGCGCGACTTCGCATTCGTTTGTCTATTAGAATGTTGTCTCTATCCATAACAATTTGTAAAAGTGAAAAGCATGATTGGATGAGTTAGCTATGAATCTTGAAAAGGTCGTAAGCATACCGTTGAAAACTTGAATTTTTCTTATCGAGTTGATTGTTGGCATTGCCTTTAATGCTTTGCATTTATCTATGTTCGCTTCGATCCCTATTTAGTCAACTGGAACCTTGAGAGTTTCCTGACTTGTACTCAAAAAGTGCATTTCTCAGGGTTCAATCTCGTTATTTGCTTTCGAACTTCTTTGAATACTTCACATAGATGGAACACATGGTTGACCTCTTATTCAAACATGAGTATCATGTCATCTATATATACTTCTATCATTTTTCCTACTTGGTTTCTCAACACTTTGTTCATTATGCGGAGGTAGGTTGCGTCGATATTTTTGAGTCTAAAAGGGCATAACATTGTACCATTATGAATGTTTTATTCTTGAGATCTTCAGGATGCATAAGAATTTGGTTATATCTCGAGTAAGCGTCCAAAAACAAAATTAGTTTGAACCCTATTTTAGTTGAATCACGAAAGTAGTCTCTCCATTTTATTTTTCCACAGTTTTGGTCCCCCACACAGAATTTTGATCGAAAACTGGATGAAGTGGCATTTTTTAAAGTCACACCACATAATTTATGATCATAGATTTTAGGTACAATTGTTGCACAATGAGATCTTGAGGCATGCTGTGACTTAAATAAACGCAAAAAAAATGAAATTTCATCAAGTTTTGGACCAAAAATCTGTTTGAGGGACCAAAACTGGGGATGAATAAAATAGGGGGACCAAAACTGCAATTAAGTCGATTTCTTAATGATTGCAACATTGGAGAACCAAGTGGTGTACTTAGCCTTGGAAATAAAAGTTTGTAGCAAGTAAATTGGAAACAACCTTCTCTCGAGATTTTGTGTGACATCACATGACAATGAGGCAAGCATCCGAATGAAAATTCAGCTTGTGGCAGGCGATCTTAGGATCAATGATGGGCATCTCGTCAACAGTGCATATGAAGATGTCGGTATACTATTTTAGGCAAACGATTAGTAGTTCCTTAGTTTCCTCAGGCATATCTACCCCAGAATATCACCCATTATGATTAGAGTAAATTCAATTGTTGGTGTAGGGCTTTTGATTGGTTTGCCAACAACGACACGGATATCTTCTATATCTACATAGATCGCTGGTCAACAGATCAATGATATCTATAACTTTGCTTCACTTCTTTTTGTGTGTTTGTGTGGATTTCAGGCGTATTTCTTGACTTTTGAGAGAAGCCATGAAACATCTTCTCACTACTTCAATGTCGACATGAACAGTGGCTACTTCTCCACCTTTTAGGTGATACTTGAGTTTCAAGTGGACAATTGAAGAGACTACACCTAATTTTGCTATGGTCGGACGTCAAATAATTTAGTTATAGATTGACTTGCAATAAATCACTAGGAATTGGATCTTCACCGTATTTCTGGAGTTTTCCTCACCTAAAGTTACGAATAGCTCGACGTAACCCCAAGGAATGTTAGTTAATTAGTTGAATTAAGCCTTGTAAATTTGGTCATACGTAGGGCAGTAGGTTGTCCTTGGTGAGGCAGAGTGTGTCAAACAAGCCATAGTATGTGATGTTGCATGAACTCCCTTGGTGAATTAGGACCTTCCATACTTCAAAATTGGTCTTGTATACTAGTAATGAAATTTGAGAGTTTAGGATCCCGCAAATGATTTCTTCACCATAGAAAGATAAAGGGGCGGGACCCTTCCTTGCTAATTGTGATCCTATGCGTATTTTTGGAGGTCATGTCTTCAAGCTTACTCTTGATAGAACCGATACTAGAGAAGTTCATATTATAATATCCACTAGATACAACAAGGGCATTGGTTAAGTTTTCCTATGAGCTGAAGGAGAGTTGATGGGCATCACTTTCAGGGACACCATGTTGTGAAAAATTCCCCCAATAACGGACACAACAACTATAAGTCCTTGTGGAATGTCTTCCACTTTGTGAATGACGTTGGCTAGTGTATGATTGACAGCTCTTGATTCTCTACTCTAAGGATGAGTTGCATCATAAGGTGGTGTATTGTGTCAAATTTCTTTTTTGGATGAGTAATTTGATGGCATCCTTTAGGTGGATGCAATCCTTCGTGTTATGGTCGTTGCACTTTGGAAGCGATAATACTTGTTTTTGTCAACCATTTGCCTTAAAGGAACTTGCGGGGGAAACTTGATTCCCCCATTCTTTAATTAAACATTGGTGCACTCGTCCAATATGTGTTATGTAGAGGCGTTGAAAGGGGTGTAAGCGGAGAATTGGCTAGGTCGGCAACCTCAATTTGACGATTCCTTTTGCGATTTTTATTCCTACTTTCGTTCAACCTAAAATCGTCATGATGTGTTGACTGGTGCATTTTTATTGTCCCTGTTTGATCTTCCTCTCTTTGCTATTCGAGCGTGGATTTTCTCTTCGTTCAAGATGTACGTATGTGTTTTGGTTAAAAAGTTATTCTAGGTTTTATGTTTTTTAACCTAATGTTGTTGGCGAAATGACTACTTTTCAAGAGGCATTCCTTCATTATGTACATCTTCATGTTGTCTTTTTCCTCTTTGATGAACATAACTTCTTGGTTCAAGCGTTTGATGTAGTTCTCGAGAGGTTCATATTTTCCTTTGACAATTGTTGAAAACATGTGGTGTAATGAGTGAAAAATTTCCTATAGAACTCCTCCCAAGAGTCGATGGAATTCGGGGCTAAAATCCTAAACCAATTCCTCACACTTTCTTTCAACATGAGTGCAAAAATACGACATTTGATGAGTTCTTCTGCACTACAGAATCAAGGATGGCTTCCACGTTATCAATGTGCTTAACAAGGTAAGTTGTCCCATCATATAAATCCACAAATGGATTTTTCTCCAATGTTCTTGGTATCATACTACTTTTGATCCTTGTTAGGAAGGGTTTATGGGATTCACGAGAAATGTGTGGTTCTCGACGGATCTCACGAGTCTGAGATAGTACAAAACATGGCCTAGATCGAGAATGATGTCGACATTGTCATTCGTCCCTGGATGGAAAGTCTTCTTATGAGCTTCAATGATCCTTACTCCAATGACACATGCGAAGAATGCCTCATGCATTCCAGACTCGACGATCTCTTTATGCGCCTTCTAGCAGAGTGTCGTGACGTCGTCACCTTACAAAAACTTTATAGAATTTATGTTGTCTCATGGGTTGTCACCATCGTGGAGGAATTTGTTGTCAGTTCTCCATAGCCACGAGATGACAATTTTGTTCTTGGATTATTCGAGCTTGTTCCCAAATTCAAGCGACGAGTTCGTCGAGGGTTGATTTTCTATTTTGAACCTCCACAAGGTCGACATCCGCATCGAGCCTATCGTGATTGACGAATAGCTTTTGGGATGGGAAAGTCGCGGCCCATCCTCAAGTTGTTGAACGCTGGTGTCGACATTTTTTCTAGGGTTGTTGTCTTATTGCTAGTTCCAGCCATCAAAGGGTTACAAACTACATTTTTAGCAAAGCAAGGAAACCTAATTCTCACATATGGTGTCAATGATCTAAACTGGACCGAGAAGGATGGTTGGCTTCGTGAGTTGGATGAAAACTTGGAATCTGTTGAGAGGGGGTGGTACCTACAAACACTTTGACGCTTAAATAAGTATTGATTCGAGGAGAATGAGAGGTGCTAGAATGAGGAGTATGTACTATTTTGGTGTTAGATGCACTATTTATATAAGTAGATCCCTCAATGCGGAGGGGGACAAGGACATTGAATGGCCATTATTGTAGGTGTATTCAGAATAATGTCGCCTTAAGCTGTTGCAGCTAGGTCTAGTCGTTTGAGTAAAAAACCCTAATTATCTGCTATAGATTGATGTATTGGGTCAGATCGACATGAGAAGTTGGATTAGACATGTGTCAGTTCGAAAAATAGAGCATTGAGGGGGATACTACGAACACACCAAAACCTACTAAGGAAAAGTGTATATTGCTCCAACATATGTGCACATTACAAATAGTTGTGCGAAAGTGAGTGACACTACTTTTTGGTTGTCAAACAATAGTAGATGTTTGGCAAGGGGCTGGCCTTTGGAGTAATATGCAATCGTACTTACTGCAGTCGACGAGGTTCACATTCTCAAAATTTCATTTGAAGAAAGTGAATGAAATACAATAAACGCACAAATGGTTATGTTGTTATGAGTTATATGGTGGCGAAGAATAGTAAAATATGGGAGGATGATTGCCCCTACTTCTTTGAAGTGAACATAAGAGTCATAGAGATGCTAGCAGACTGGACGAGATTTTGAAGGAACATGGTTGATGTTGTGGTAAATCATATAGACCATCTAGAATGAGACTTAACTTTGCGCAAACCTCTGTAGAAAACTGCCACTTGTTATGTCGGTGTTACATTGTTTAACAATATCAAGTGCTATGGAGTCGATCATTGCCTCCGAGACGCATATGGAGCATTCATCAAAGCAACAACAACTTGGTTTAATGGGACACCAAACGCGATTGAGGAAAAACAGTTGGGGTCAAATTTGTGTCGAAGTGGACTCAAAATCTATGCCTAACACAGTAAAGATCGAGTCCAATTTTTCCCAGGTGGTCATTGGTATTAATGGGAGAGTAACTAATCAAACTAAATTGGGTGCATTATTTAAAAATTGTAAGGAGTTGTTAGCTACTCCTCTGAGAAAAATAACTATTTTCAAGGTTTTTAAGAATACTAGTTAAATACAATTAATTGTGTAAATTTCATTTAAATTATAATCCAAATTTATTAAAGCGTTCTTTTGAATGTCAAACACTCAGCTACTAATATTAAATATTTTTTTATATATAAAAAATAAGAGTAAAATAGGAATAATAGCATTAAATGAATTAAAAGTTGTTAATTTTACTTATAATAGTGACCAATATTTGATACCATTTTTTTTCCTATGATAGTTATGAGGGAGTATTTTCAAACCTTTTAGGGAAGTTTAATTTGGCGACAAGTCAACAAAATTGCTCATACGTGAAATGAGTTGGTTCTTGTCAAAAACATTTTTTTTATAACAATCTAACTTCTCTGATTGACACTGTTACTTATGATCTTTCCGACCTCCTTTTCTTCTGTTGAAAATTAGCAAATTTTTGTCTTCCATAGAAGTTGAACTCGATACTTCTGGTACATAAAATTTGGCAGTGGGAGGGAACCTACAATAGTAGTGATCTCCTAGGTACCAAACTTGACTTCTACATAAAGCAAAAGCTCACTAATTTTCATTAGATGAAAGGAGGATGAGAATATCGTAAGTAACAGTGTCTCTTTGAGGGGTCGGACTGTTATAGTTTTCACTTTTCATTGAGAGTATAAATTTTTTATCATGAACAATCTCGTACAAATAATTTATGTTAGGGACCGTTTAGACTTGTTTTGAATTTTTTATCTTTAAAGTTAATTTTATATATAATTTTTGCTTAAAATCCTAATTAAATAAGAAGTTTATATTTTTATTTTTATTTTCTTAACTCTTATATGTTAGTATCAAAGGTCTTCAACCACTATCGATTATGATTCCGACCACAACTTTCGATCACTCTAGCTTATGTGGTACCATACTACCATTTATGGTCCACGCTACCCACCACCATCCATGCAAACCTTGTTGGCCACAACTCCAACCTCTTTAACCACCACAACCACCACCAATTAACAATCACTACTCTAAAGATCGTCTTCGTACCATTTTCTAACAATCACAATTTTTAACCACTATTATTAAATTATTAATAAATAAATAATATATTTATAATATCTAAATTCTTTTTATTTTTGAAATATCAACAACAAAAATATATTTTAATTAATATGAATTTTGATAAAGGTAATATGATTCACATGTAAGAAAAATCAGAGATATTGTCCGAATAATCTTCAGAGACAAATTGAAATAAAAATAAAACTAAGATTTAAATTTCAAAACTAAAACTAAAATCCAAAATTCAACGCAACAACTAATTTTTATTTTTAAAAATTTCAAAACTTAAATAGAAAGCATCTCGAATCAAAGCTTAAGCTTAGTTTTATAAGTAAAGTCGATTATACAACGTTACTCGGCAAATAAATTGAATTTTGTGCTATATTAGTTGACTTTTTTTTCAATCTATTTTAAATTTCAAATTCTACATGTAGTTAAAAATTTATTTATTTTTGGTGAAACGTTAAATTTATTTTAGTCATCAAAATTATTGAAATTATAAAACTTACATGAAATAATATATATTCACAATATGTAATTATAGAAAAGAAAGAATATATGTTTATTTATTTATTTTTAATATAAATTAATTTTACATTAACGTCCAATAAAAATAGAGTATATGGTAGTTAAAAAAAACAGTTACAATATATATTTATATGACAAAATGTTTGATTTGTATTAAACGATCATGTAAAATTATTGTCAGTATATAACTATGACACTCCATTTAATATCACAAATCTTAATTCTTATAATTATTCAAATCTTCACATAGAAAATATTGAGACTTTAAGCTTAATTAAATTCCACTAATCCATGTTCTAAGGTGATGATTGTCATAGTAAAAAAAGGTGATGGTTTCCCAGTTTTATAAGCTTTAGAAAATATTTTTAGATAGAGAATAATTTTGATGCAATATGACTCTATAGTTTTACAATGTCAAATTATCAATCAAATATTACAAACTATGATGTATATACTTTTTTTTTAACTTAGATATAATACAAATCAAATTTTAATTGATCAAGATTGACAAACTATATATATAATGAAATAATTAAAGATTTTAGTTAATAAACAATTTCTACTTGAGAGTAGACTTGTTAGTATAAAAAACAAATCAGTCTAAAATAAACGGGCTCAAAAGTTGGGCTTTAATGTAAACCCATTTAGTAATCTCACGAGCCCAAGAATCAAAACCCTAGTTTATATTTGCTCTTTCATCCCGTTCCAGCCACTGCAAAACCCTAATTGCATTCAGACCGAAAAAATCGTGTTCTCTTTCATTATCGAACAATGCCTCCAAAATTCGATCCATCTCAAGTGGTAGATGTGTACGTTCGAGTTACCGGAGGCGAAGTCGGCGCCGCCAGTTCCCTCGCGCCGAAGATCGGACCTCTTGGGCTCTCCCCTAAGAAGATCGGAGAAGACATCGCAAAGGAAACCGCAAAGGACTGGAAGGGACTCCGTGTGACGGTGAAACTAACAGTGCAGAATCGGCAAGCAAAGGTTGCCGTAGTTCCATCCGCAGCGGCGTTGGTTATCAAGGCTTTGAAGGAACCGGAGAGAGATAGGAAGAAGACGAAGAACATCAAACACAACGGAAATATCTCACTGGATGATGTTATTGAGATTGCGAAGGTGATGAAACCTAGATCCATGGCGAAGGAACTTAGCGGCACCGTGAAAGAGATCCTTGGGACTTGTGTATCTGTTGGTTGTACTGTTGATGGAAAGGATCCTAAGGATTTACAACAAGAGATTAACGATGGTGATGTTGAGATTCCTCTAGAATAATCTTGATTCAATTTTGTTTCAGTAATTTTGGTTTCTTTTATCCTGTACTATCTGTTTTATCAATTTGACAATTTTGTGGAATGAAGCTTTTGTTGAAATTCATAATTTGTTTAAGAAGTATTAGGAAAATGAAATTGTTTTGCTCATAGTGCAATGATAATTTTGGATTTCTCATTTTGATATTGTTTTTTGTGTGTGTATGGAGTAAGAACTAAATCACTGAAATAATCTTTTTGGTAAAAGTGATATGAATTTGAGTTTGCTGCTAGGTTCAAAGTGCAGCATCACTATGAAATGAACTACAACCATAACTGCACAATGATCATTTTTTGGAACTAAATACAAGTACATAGTTAATGCAATTGATAAGAGGAGCCGACCAAGTAGGCAAGTAGTGAAGGTTTGAAGTAAATGCTATAGATCATCTTGGTATCTATTGTTCTGCAATTGACGTATTTGAGCTTGTTGAGGTTGATGCAATTATCATATATGTATTGGTGTTTTTCAGCATCACTTTGCCAAATTTTAGGCCTTGGTAGTATAGCCTATAATCCATGTCCTTGGTGTTTCTGACAACTTGTATTATAGTGTGAACTAATGTTATGAAATGTTCTTATCTAGTCTTAGCATATGATTTTGTGTTGTCCTAATTCCTTCATATAAAGTAGAATGAGTGTTCACTTTGTGATGATGATAGATGCTATTAAAAATATAAATATATATCAAAACAACAAGAAAAAGGAACTTAGCGGCGTGTATAACAATTAGGTAATAGTAAAAAACAATTAACTAACTAAATCATAATATTAGTGTAAGATGAGAAATCAAATTACATTCTCAATGCAACAAGAATCATAGTGAACCCGACCTATGAATATCCTTTTCCGTGCTCTGTTAGGGTTCTCTCCCCAACGCTGTCTAGTTCTTCCCCTTCCCTTGTGGTGGCTATTTTCCAGCCTCATTGTTGGGTTTCATTCCTTCTCCCTCTCATTTCCTCTTGTCTCTTCACTGTTATCACAAAACCTAACAATGAGAGGGAGAAGGAATGAAACCCAACAATTCCTTCTCTATCTCATTTCCTCTTGTCTCTCTGGCCTCCCTTGGAACGCCGATTTTGCAACATTTTGTCTTCTGTAGAGCATCCACCATCTGAACCACTGCCTTTAATTTCTACTCGTTTTGTTACTAACAAATGCAAATCTAAAGTGTCCTTTAATAAAGCCATCACGACGATTTTTTGACTTTGGTTTTTTTGTGGAATCTTGGTCAAGAACCGGTAACTATGCCTGATAGTATTTTAATGTCTTATTTTATTTATGTGGTTGTGTTTTGTTGTTCTTCTTTTCATTGTGTCATGTTGTTCTTTTTAGGCTGTTTCATTTTAATTTTGTTGTGTATGTTGGAAATCTCCAATTGTGTTTGGCATTTTAGAACTACATTTTCAGGACACTGTTGATGTGGATGCTGCCAAATTCAACCTCTTCTAAAACCTTCTAATGGCTAGCATGTGATTGGATAGGTCATTTTTGAGACTACTTATAGTTGACCAGAACGAACACAAGTCAACTAAGTGATCTATAATTGGATGAGATTAAAGATTGTTACAGTTGATTTAAGCGAACACAAGTCAAATAAATGATCTATAATTGGATGAGATTAAAGGTTGTAAATTCTTAACTTTATTGAAACATTTCTCTGTGACAAGTCGATTGATCTTATTGTATTGATCCTTATTTCTTAATGGAAGTTTGTTTACCTAAAAAAAAAAGAGAGAGAAATCATATTACATTCGAATAATTATACTTACAATTACAACTCATGTAATAAAATCCTATTGGATAAATACTTAAAAAAAATTCTTCCAAAATTAATCATTGAATAGAAAGTTACTATTATATATATATATATATATATTATATTTATAAATTTTGAAATCAATGAATCATTATTTCTATATGATTAAGATGTGTCAAAATTAACACCAACGATAATTTTGAGACATCTTAATATAATAGAAAATGTTTATAGATTAATGTTAAATTTTATTAATGCATAAAAGTTAATTGTTTCCCATAGCATTAAAACGACCTCAAAATCAATCGTTGAATTAAAAATTACTACATATCATACTTATAAATTTTGACATCAATTGATAATTATTTTCTATATCATCAAGATGCATCAAGATTAACATCAATGATATCATTGTATTTTTTTGTTGAATTAGTGTCATAGTATATACCGTTAATTTTAATGCATTTTAATACAATACGAAATTATTATAGATTTCATGTTATTTTTAAAACATTCTTTATACTCTAAAATTCTCTCCAATGGCAAATTTTGATCTAACTATTTTCGCTGACTAATTTTTTTCTTCAAACTTAATATGTTGTTTCAATGAATAATTTACACTATTATAATAGTTCATTGAACCAGAGATGTCAAACTATTTTCTTATCTTTTCTAGTCCAAACAATAATAAAGATATGAAAATGATATTTCAATATTAACTATTTCTTAAAATTATTAATATTTTCTTTATTTTTTAGTAGTGATATTTTTTTTATGTTAAATTGTGTATCTATTTATTTATTTATTTATTTTAAATTCTTGTAGGTGAAATTTAAAAACTAATTTGCGATGAAATTTTGGTAATTTAGATGCTACAATTTTTTGAGATTATTTATATATTACTTTATATGCCTATTTTATGTGTTTGCAAGACAATCTTTTTAACTATTAGTAAATATTCTAAAGTACACTAAGGTGAACATAGTTTAGCTATTGTTTATATGATATGTACGTAAGACTTTTATGTTAATTTTTAATATATATGATGATGAATATTTATTTTCTTGTGTATTTACATTTGATTAAATAAATAAAATAAGATACTAAATTATTATATAATTTTTATTGATAACAAAAACTAATACTTTTTAACAAATTATTTATTATTAAAACCTATATCAACAGAAATGAAGTGTCACTGAAATGTATGACAACAGAAACAAAATTGTAGGTATAACCTTTATAAATCATGGCTAAATGGTATACTAACGATGAAATATGCACACTATAACCTATACTTACGGGTGCAATCTGTAGGTATTGGGTAATGTCAAAAAGCACCACCGATATAATCTATTTGGGATATTCCTACGTGTTTTTGGCTTTTACCTATAGTTTTTGGTTACTCCTAAAAATTAAATTTCTTGTAGTGAATCTAGGTGATTTTAAATCAACAAATTGCATGTCACATAATTTAACATATGACACTTCACCATTTCATTAGTCCAAAAATATGAATAATAGATCAACCGAGATATTTTCAAATTGGGACCAATTATATGCGCTAATAAAAATAGGAGATCAAAATTGTAATTAAATATAGATTTTAAATTAAAATTTTAGCTATAGTCTTAATTTTGTTTTATAAGATTTATAGTTTTTTAATATAGCTTTAAACTTTTTACTTTTTTTTACTAAGTTTTTATTTTAACTTAAAAATAGTTTTAAAATTTTGAGGAAAAAAAAGTTGGGCTAGACCAACTATTAGTATGATTTTTCCTAAGGAAAAAAAAACTCTAAGAATGAAGTATAAAAAATTATATAAGTAATAGTATCCAAATTAAAATTCTTTGATACCATAACAAAAAATTAGATATCAATACCCATAAAATAAAGAAGGATATGATTGGTTAATTATACCTACTCCGTCCCCTAAATATAAGACACTTGAAAAGTTTTTGTCTTTTTATAAGATTTTATTTGAATTTTTAATTATATTAATTATTTTTTATGGACATACATTTAATAAATTTACATTTTTTTCTACCTTTTAACTATATTAATTATTTTTTTATGAACATATATTTAATAAATTTACATTTTTTCTACGTCAAATCATAAATATTATAATAAAAATATTAACTCTGTTTTAAAGAATAAAATTATAAAAATTATATTAATTATTAATAAATTTAATATTACTATTAACTTTTTGTAGTTTAATGGTTTTATATTTATGGATGAAAACAAACTAGAGGACACCCCGAGTATTCACCAACATACATTTTGTTGAAGAGAAAAAAGAGGAGTTGTTGACCTTTCTTTTGGCTCTCAAAAAAATAGGCAACAATTCATTTAGGTGATGTGGGACATTTTGAATGGCAATCCGTGAATTATGCATTGCACATTCTATAATGTGGTTTAATTATTCGCCCCAAAAGTTAGGAAAAACTAAATTTTCATGGAAGCTTCCTAAGAATATGTCAAGTATCATTTTTTATTTTATTCACACGTGTAACATTTGCCTCCAAATAAATCTTATATTTCCTCCTTTTATCTCGTGATTTTAGCACCTTATTTTTAGCTTTTCAAAAATTTATGTACATATAAAAGTCTAATTGGCCCACACCACAATCTCCAAAACCATCCTAATTTCTTAGTTCAATATTTTCTAAACAAAAATACTTTCAAGGACTCTCTTCTTTCTGTACATAGGAGGAGGAGAAGAGAAATTAAGTTTATTTTTCCATTACCAAAATTTGATATTCAACAAGAAAACAATTAAAGCTTGTTGTTATTGTTAATAATATTATCATCAATGGCAAAGGGAATTAGAAATCTAAGTTCTTGGATGGAGGTTGCTCCTGCACCCATAATTTTCCCAACGAAGCCTTCTAATTCTCCATCTTTGGAGACAATCATAGAAGCTGCTGAGGAATATGATGATATACAAATCAGCCATAAATAAATATTCTCATGAAGTAGCAAATGTGGGAAGAGATTTTGTTGGTCATTAAATGAAGCGTGTTTTGAAGGTTACAACATATGAATCCGCCCAAAATATAACCAAAATTTAGTTTCAAAAAAATAAGCAAAGTTTAGTTTCAAAAAATTGATATATTTTATTCAAAATTTGAATTAAATACATCTATTTTATTTAACCTATATTTGTTTATATTTTAAGACGGATCAATATTTGAAACAATAATGTACATTTATATTTAATTTGTAAATATATGTAGTTCTATATATATGTAGTTCTATTTTATTTTTTCTTCGGGATGTATAAGTAATAAGCTAATTAATATATGCATCTTGATCGGAAAGAAAAAAAAAAAGCTAATATATGTATTGCTGCCTTAATTAGGCAGAATTTTATTTAAAAAATGATAAACTCAAGTTTTGTTTCTGCATTTCCAAAGTTCGAATTAAGAAAATGTTGAATGTGACGAAACAAAACCCACAAAAACCACAAAAACCACAAAAACCATATACCTTAATGCTATTGATTTGATTTTTCAACTCACACATAACTTGTATGGTTAATTGGTGGTTTCCAATTATGTTTGTTTTTATCGCTACTCTGTTTATCTGGACAAAAAAGTTTCTTATTTTCTTCATTAAGAAAAAAAGAAAACTTTGCATATGACTCTCAATAATATTAATTAAATGTTATGTTATATAGACATAACAATGGATAAGGACAATTTTGACTATCTACAACCGCCACTTAACTTTAAAGAAAAACTTACATCTCTCCATTCTAAGTTGAATTGATATTTGAGTTACATTTTGTTCCATTCGTCCATAAATACAAAATAATAAAATGAAAAAAATATATTTATTATAATTAATATAATAAAATAATTATTATTAAATAATAATAAAATCAAATTATATCAAAATAATATTTTTTTATGCCGAAAAGATTAAAATTTATTATACATATGAAATAGTAAATAAAGTTTATTATATTTTCTATGTTAAATTTTTAGATTTACACAAAATATCTATCTTTAAAATTAAGTTACCTCCATTTAAGCCATTCCAAAAATCAAATGAAAAAATTTCCAACATACAAAAAAAATATCAAGTGAAGTGAGACCTATCATGGATTATATGAAAAATAAGATATTACAACTTTGGTTTACGATATCTACCAAAGAGATGGGAGAGATATCTAGAAAAAACATATTATACATGTAAAGCCTCTTAAGTTGGTTGTTTTTAAAAATTGATTTAAAATATATATATATATATATATATATATATATATATTTAAGTTAATTATTAAAATAAACGACTTAAAATGTAACCAAATAATTTAACTTAAATGATTAATGAGCTTCAGTTTTGGACGAATCGTTTGAGATAATTCGAATTCGAATCATGTTTACAACAATTCTTAACCAGACATTATTTACCTCTCAGTTGAACTTTAGTTTATCAAAACCTTAAAATATGACTTGAAATACTATAACCAATTTAAAATAGATGTATTTTAATAAAAAACTCACATTGGTGATTCTTTCTTTTCTTTCTCACACCTTTCATCTAATACTCCTTTTGTTTCTTTTTATAAGAGACATTTATATCATCAAAAATTGAAGTCTTTCGTCTATATATCAAAATATCAATACTGAATGTAACTCTTGTTCTCATTATGTTTTAATACAGTGATTACAAGAGTGATGATAACGAAGGAAAACCTTTTATTTATAATATCTAATTACCCTCGACTATCATAACAAGATGATAAGAAAAGGGAAAACAGAAAAAACTAACTTCTAAATTGTAGTAACAATAAAACTAACTTATTAAGGACTAATACAACTTTAGGTAATTATCATCTAATTCCAATACTCCCCCTGGATGGTATATATCTAACAGTCCTAACTTGTGATGAATTGCTCAAACTCATGTTTAGGAAGAGCCTTAGTTAGAGGATCAGCCAACTGGTGTTTGGCTGGAACATGGAAAAACTTTATGAATCCAAATTCCAAATACCCTTATGAAATGACAATCTATGTCAAAATGTTTTGAATTTTCATGAGTAGTGGGATTGGATGCGAAATAAATTGCAGAAATATTGTCACCGAAATTCCTAAGTAATTGTTTGATTCAGAGTAACTCAACTGTCAAGGATGTCAATGCTCTATATTCAGATTCTATTAAAATTGTTTGATTCAAATAGGAGTCTTAGATTTAGATTTTAACAAATATATTTAAGTAAAACGACTATGATCATCCACAATCAGAAAATAAGATCGACCATCATAAGTTTGATGAACCAAGGGCCTCCAAATGTCACAATGGATTAAATCAAAGCAATTTCAATAAGATTATTATGAAAATTAAAGGGTAATCTATGCATTTTAGCCATAAGACAAATAAAACAATGATGAGAAGCATGAGATGCAGGAATGTGAAAGTTGATTTTATTACTTAAAATTCTCAAAACAAGATCAGATACATGACCATGCCTACCATGCCATAAGGTACAATGTTTTTGTTTGCTAGATAAACTAGTATGTAAAACTATGTTAGTGGTGCCAATATAATCAAAAAATGTGCTAATGACAATGGTATAATTTAATTATAGAGATATTTTTTATTTTTTGAGACAAAATAAAAATAAAAATAATAATGGTGACATGTTGAGCAGCCTTGATTGATATATACATGCCTTTTGGTTTTACTTCGGTAGTGGATTTCCGTCTCATTTCCTCAACCCACCACGAAAAACACGTTGGCGTTGAGTAATCAAGAGTCATGCTACGCGACAAAGACTTCAATTTTATAGGTGAAAAAATGTGTGATTAGCATCTTTCTTCTAACGTCGGTGGGCAGTGTCCTTGAGTGCCCAATGTCCCCATAAACCACCCGTGGCACATAGGACAAACGATATATAATAATATTTTTAAATGATTATTTATTTGTGTGGTTTTAACTTATTCTTAAATGGAATTTTATTTTTCATTATAGTATATTTTTTGGTTCCACTCCCTTAGACACAATACTATAGTGGAAATTTCCGCGAGTCCAACCAACCAACCATACCAAGTGATATTTATATTTTGCACTTATAAAAAGACAACCCCCACGAGCATCATAGCATCACCAACCTCAGTTTCAGCCACACACACTTTCCTTAAAATAACTCATTAACACTTTTGTTAATTAGTTCCATTCTTTTCCATGGCAAAGGGAATCAATTTCTTGGCATCATTTGTTGAGTTTGCACCTGCACCTTTGATTCAACTCAAAAAGATTTCACATGCTCCACTGTTAGAAACTATTGCGGAAGAAAAAGAGTCTGAAGATCAATAAGCTAACTACCAGTTATGTTGCTTTGTGGTACAGAATATACAGTTCCCACCATCTACTGATCACTGTTTTTGTTGTCAATTTTGTGGGATAAATTTTTGTTTGTTGATTTATCTATTTGTATATTAATTAATATTAGTTGTGTAATTTAATTTTGGTTATTTTGTTGAAATTGTAAGTTAGTCGAAGAATCAACTAATAATTCTCAACTAATTAATGTTTCTCGTTTACTTTTAATGATTACATTAAAAAATGAACTCTCTCATTTGATTGTCACATCTTTAACATCTCTGACGAGTGTTAAATACCAAGTTAAATTTTTTGTTGGTTACCAAATTAATGAAAACATAAAGCACACATAAGGATAAATGATAAATTGTAAGAAAAAAAAAATGATAAATTTGATTGATTATTTCTGATTCTTAAATGTACAAATAAGTGTACACAACACCCCGTATTTGGTTGATCTAGCAGATAGTGTGTATTTTTGTCTGTTACGAAGTGTACGTAACAACCTACATATGGTCTTGATCTCCCTTCATTTCATGGCATGACAATGCCCCTCATCCACATATGCATTTCCACTCATATTCAACCTCCGTGAAAATAACAGTTTCAGTTAGTTGTGGCTAAAAATATGGAACACAAGTCTTATAGTTGAATCATCAATTCTCATGTGCTTTTGACAACATCTAAAAATCTCAGGACCCTCTTAGGGATTCTTGGACTCGAGAAAAATTATCCTAACTCGTATTCGACTACCCCTAGTTTGCATGACCTTCATTCAGTTACTTGAGCATCGACTAAACCCCATGTGACTATTGATTGTTCTCGATTAACAACTTATATTATTTTTTAGCGTAAAAAATGCCTCTACATTGTATCTTCTATTTGAATTGATGTGAGAGGTGATTCAAATAATAATTATTGAATGAATAGTGTCATTATTGCGAAGTACAATAGCCGTTGTACACTCTTCTTGGTTTAAGAATAGATGAAAACAAGTATGATTTTATCTTTTGCAGATCTTGTCTTGAAAGATAAGATAGTTGTTTACGACTTAGTTAATCATCGCATAGGATGGACTAATTATAATTGTAAATTTACCACTTGAATTTTGTATTTCTTGCAAGTAGTATATGGTCCTTCATTATGTCTTAAAATTGAAAGTTATTTTTAGGTTCTATGCCCGTAAACGTCTCTGTGATCTTGAACAAGGATAAGTACAACAATCCAAGAGCAAGACGGTCAAGTGCCAGCAACTCATAGATAGGGATTTTCTCCATGTTGTTACAAGTAACCATTGTGGCACTTTTAATGCACATAGTATAATCTGTATAGTCACCACATTTGTAACTGTAATTGTAAACATGAGTACTCTGAAGCAGTTTTTGATTATTATGCAAGCATATCAAATTATAGTGGAATCTATAGTATGATGTATATATGCTAGTCTTGTGATTGAACACTGATGAGAATGAAGACAACTAAAAACTAATAAAAAACCTCATTCCAATACACAGGATCTTAATGATATCACTGCCTACTTTAATTTTTTCTTTGGCTGAAAATGGTTATTGATGTTGTTGTTATACTATTCACACATGGGGTATACTTCTCTTATCCAAAGAAATGCGGCTCTAATTGTATAGAGAAAACTTATAGGAATTTATATTAGTGTATCTCGAATAAATCGAATGGTTCAGATTGTATAGTGTATTTCAATTGAGAGAATTCATTTCCTATTTATATAGTGTTTTGATAAAAGAGAATAATAGTTCAATTACAGTCTTTAACTTTTATTTTTAGGTAGGTGTGTTGGAATCTAATAGTTATAGATTCATGAATGGTGTCAGACAATTTTATGATATTTAAGTTAATATTTAATCAATTAATGATTAAATTGCACCCTCCCAATTAAGAAAAAAGAAGCCATCTTTCATATAAAATTGCAACCTTTGTTGAATTGTCAAATAATTATCTAGCACATAAAACATATTCTTCAAGTCACTGTAAGTTTACTATTCTTATCTAGCACTTCAGCAATGGGGAGACTTTCATCATAAGATTCCATGCAGGGCCACCATATGAAAACACTGTAAGTCTATTGTTCCTGATGGTCTTTGAAGGTTCTCTCTTTTTTTTTTTTTGGTTTCAAACATTGTAAGTCTACTTATTTTATGTTTCTTGACAAGGTTTCCACATTGTAAACAAAGAATGGGAATATTCTCACAAGAAAGGTTTTGGTGCAAATTTGAATGTGGAATTCTATATGTATACTTCAATATCAAACGGCGCCGCAGATAATTTCAAGCATTGGCTCACTTTCTGTTGAGTTTCTCCTACAAGCTTGAGGAAGAAGCTTCAAGGCTAGCATTTTGAATATCAAATTAGATTATGGCCTGCGCGCTGCGGATATTAATTAATTAATTTTATAAGTTTTATAAGTAATATTTTATGTATTATAAATATAGTTATCTTATAATATTACTTTATTGATTTGTAATAATTGAATATGATTAGAAAAATTAAAATGAGGAAAAATCATATTAATCACAATCATCTAATTTAACTTTTAAATTTTTTTGTAAAGTTTGTATGATAATTTATTATATAGGATAATTGTTTGACTCATTGTACTTTGATTGATAATTTATTTTTCAACATATAATGGTATTTGTATTTATTTGACGAAATAAAATGTAAAATACAAACAAAAAAAAAATGTAAAAATTTATAAGTATGATTTACTATTTAATATTTTTTATTTTAAAAAAATGTTAATGTTCAATTATATTGTAGCGTAGTCTAAATTTATTTATTTTATTATTATGATGTTTTAATTGCGAGCATGAGAAGTTGTTGTAAAAAAAAATTATTGAATATATTTCATCAAAAGTTTGTAAAAAGAATAAGTGGCATCGGGAGTCTATTTTAAATATATATAATAGACGATAGATTTTAATAATTTGAAGTAACTTTTTTAATAATTTTTCAGATCTTTGTATTTTATGATTATTTTTAATAAATTTATGTATTTTCTGTCAAATAGAATATATATTTTTATTTTATAAAGGGTTACTAAAAAAATGGATTGACATTAATGAGTAATTTAATTTTTGACGTATAAAATCATTACTCACAATAAATGAAATAATATAATTGTTCATAAAAGAAATATTAAATAAAGAACATTTATGTCGATATTTATGAGTGATTATGTGGTTTTTTTTATTGAATTTAATGACTAATAATATAAATTATTACCGTTGGTAAATGACTAATAATATTATAAAATAATATTATAAAATAGTTTATAAATTTATTATAAAATAACTTATAAAATAAATAGTTTGTGCAATTGAATTATAGTTATGTTGATATGTACCAAAAATACATTTTATTAAAAAATAATTTAATTTTATGCAATACTTAAATTTTTATTTATTTTTTAACATTCAAATTATTATTATAATAATGAAAATTAAAATAAAAAATAGCATTCAATTATAAATATATAATTTAATTGATAAAAATTTAGTGTTAACATATTTTTTCAAAACACATATATATAGTAAATTTTTGTTCATTAAATTTTTTAATATATTCATATATTATAATTTTAAATAAATTTGTGTATTTTAATAATTGGAAGTAACTTTTTTAATAATTTTGCATATATTCTTATTTTATGATTATTTTCATAAATTTATAAATTAGTGATTGAGAGTAGGATTGAAGGAGATTAGGCATTGAGAACATGATTGAGAGGGGAGAAAGGAGGAGATGTCCACATCAGCTTTTTGGCTAACGTGGGAAAAATTTGTGTAGGTGGATGAAATAGAATGAGGTGGCATTCATGAGTGAGGTGGCATCTGGGGGTCTGTTTTAAATATATATAATAGATAATAGATATGTTAAATCATGTGAATTTAGTTACTTCAACGACAATCTTGGATTTCTCTTAATAATTGCAACATTTATTCATTAGTCTTTGTTAAAAATGATCATGATGATATTAATAGAAAATTGTTGGAAATAATGATGACATTAATGAGAGCTAATATTGTTGTGAATTGGAAAATAAGGAAGTCCCACGTAGGAGAGATATCACACACTAGTAGTGTTTATAAAATAGAGATATGAAACTTGGGGTGTGTTCTAGGGGTACCCTAATTTTGTAAAGAAGAAAAAACGCATGCAAATTTAAAATTGATCACCAGACACGCGCGCGCCGCCGTCGTTCGGCCGAACTTTGGCTAAGTAGTGTATTATTTTTTAGTATATGAAAAATTAATAAATTATTTATTTATTTAATATTAAATGAATGCTTGCATTTTTATCTCTTACTCATACGTTAATTACGTAATTGCCCTCCACCGAGTCAACTTTCAATATTTGATCCAGTCTTCCTTCCTGAATTCCTGTGTTATTGCCCGGTCAAAACCCTAAGTTTGGAGCGCACGTTTTTGTGGTCAACCAGCTTTTTGAGCGCACATTTCTGAGGTCAAATCTTGGAGCGCCCGTTCAGATGGATCCTTGAATTTCTCTAATCCAGTTGCGGATTTCCTCTATAAATAGAGGGTTCTCCTCAATTGGAAAACCACACTAAAAGCACTCTGAATTTGAAGATTTTCTCTCTTTTCCTCTTTTCTTACTCACTTCTTATTTTTCTTTCGAGTGGTCTTAGTACCATATTACGAATGTCAGTCATTCGACTGTCATATTAAGGATGTAATTCTAAAACGGTTTTCTACGGTGCAGTAGAATTCCGATACAGTGTATCTGGGCTATTTTATACTAGGGACTTCGTGGTTGATAGTCTACCTTGCACAATTTGGACAGTACCTCGAAACGTTTTAAAGAGAGCAATCTAGTCCGCGACTCAACCTAGTAATATTTTCAGTGGCATAAATTGTTTTTTTCAAATTTTTTTCGAAATTAAAAAATAACAGTCTTGCCTTAATCTTCTCATATAAATAGCCTTAGCCGAACCTAAGTTCTTCGCTTTGCTATCTTATCTTCTGCTTCCTGGATCCTGCTTTTCTTCCTCTTATTTTCTTCAAGCACTTTTCTTTTTTAACCTTAACTTGAATGTGTCTCACTCATGATTCACAAAATCTTCCCACAACTATGGTGGTGGTGATGGCTTTGATTTGGAGTCTTCGTCTTCTTTTTCATTAGATGCTTCAATGAATAAGCATGCATGTTGGTCTCTCTACCCCGAAAGGATGATATTTCTTGAGTCTTATTTGGGTTGTGCTGATTTGTATGCTTAATCGCTTGTGATTAGTTTACTTCATAAGGAAGGTTGACCGACTTCAGAACTTGTCTTCATCAAACATCTGTTTATTTGGAGTGGCTAGATCGAGTAAAGATTGCCAAGGCCTAACGATATAAAACTTGGGGTATTTCTGACATGATAATGCTTTCCAGCGTTGACATCAAACTTAGTCTGTAAGTACTAATTCCTTCAATTTCCCTCAGGTATGAGGATTTAGGAGTTCCATACCCCTCATTTGGGATTTTCTTTTTCAAAGGGTAACTACAATAATTTAAAATTCCTAGATGTCAACGTTAAGAAGTTTGTCCCTATCACAAATGTAAAGCACAACACATTATGGTTGTATTGGTTTCAAAAGTTTTTCGTTTGTATTGGTTTTGTGGCAATATGTAGTTCACGAGTTGCAACTATATGCGACACTAGAATGTAGTGAGTAACATATCTTTTTCAAGGATTTTATTT
>NC_021163.2:19918586-19926850 GCF_000331145.2 Cicer arietinum | reverse complement strand
CTTTCCCTAACAATGGAGTGAGCTTTGTGGGAACATTTAATCAATTATCAAGGTGATGCCTCCTATGGCTTTGAAGTGGTTCAACGAATGTTTTCACTAACTCATATTTCAGCCGAATCGACTACAATATTTGAGAAAGAATGTGGTCCAACTTGAATTTTTTAAACAAAATCAGACAATCTGACATATTTGGCGCAGGGTGATGTAAATGACAATTGTTCTAGGATCTTGACAGTTAGAGACCTTTTATGTGGCTTGAAACCCAAAAGTAGGAACAAAAAAGTTTTAAGTAGCGTACTCCAATCTTCGCTACGTAGCAAGGCGGTGCAAACTCCTTTAGCATGGCCCTATCGGCTATGAATCAGTGGTTACAAACAGGGATGGCGAAAAAATTTGTTCTCACGGATATAATTTGCAATGGGCATGGGAAGGTATTACACAAAATATCGGGAGAGCGACAATTGTTAACTAAAATATTATAATTGAAATTCTTAAAAATTATATAGTTTTTTTAGAATTTCACAAAATTCATACATAGTAGACAAGTTGTAAAAGTTAAAATTTCAATTATCGCAAATTTTATAATTTTTACCAGTCACACAATTTTCACAACTCACACAACTGATACAGATTTTTAGAACTTCAAACAATTCAATCAAATAAAATATATCCATATTACGATTTTCTTCTTTGTTGAAAACTTTCTTATTGGAAAAATACATTAAGTTTCTTATCAAATATTAATGGTTAACATTTAGTAGTTGAGTTGCTAAGTAGAATGGTAGAGTTTTCATGTTCGAGATTAATTAGTTTATTCTTCGATATTGGATAATTTATTTATATATAGAGGTTGTTGTATTAATTTTATTTTATTAGTATAAATTCTAAGAGATGAGAACAAATTAAGTAGATATTTGATAGGAGTTATATAGATGGAGAGGGAAGAGGTGAAATGCTTAAAAAAAAATTAATAATACACAGTTATTATATATTATAAAAAAAAAAAAACACAGGACATGCCGTGTCCTGTCCGTTCCAGAGAAGATCCGTCATACATGTAGTTAAATGGATAATTTGACTATCCATTTGTTAATGGATACAAACGCGTACATAACAGTATATGTATCCATTGATATTTGTATCCGATAGTAAATTAATAAAATTGATATATAACACTTTTTATTTATGTATTAATACTTTGATAAAATGCCTCTCGTAGTTCTTTAATTTAATTTGAGATAACAATTTTGTCATTTACTTATTTTTCATGATTTGATCATTTATTTAATTTTAAATAACCCTTTAATATTTTTTGTCTTAAAATGTGAACAATGTTAACATTTTTTTACAAAACCCCATAATGTTTATCATTTTCAAACAAAACTCAGAAAATTAATTATCATGTTCAACAAAATCCATATTGTCAACACTTAATTTTATAAGCCTTTTTTTAATATTCACAAAAAAAATTAATAAAAAGGGTATTTTGAACTTTTTGTCCTAACTTTCTATTTTTTTATTTTAATATATAATCTTTATTTAATTTTTCATATTATATTCGCTTGTTAGTCAAAAGAAATATATGTTAGGCTTTTTATTTTTATTTACTACTTTTTTGGTCTAATAATAACATGGTAATGCAAAAAATTAATTCAAAACTTTTTATTTTTATTTAAAAAAATTAAAATAAAATATAAAATTAATAAATATGAGATTTTTTTGGAGTAAATTAGATATGAATGATTGCTATTTAATATGATTTTTTAGAATTTGAGAAAAGTTTTTAAGAAAAAATAAAACTTGAGAATTCAACTTAATTAGTCACAATGGTAGTCATTTATTTCTAAAAATTACTTAACCTTAATTTATTAATATGAATAAAAGTATTATGAGACCCAGGGAGGAGGAGGAGGAGAAGATATTAAGAAAATATCGACTAGTTTTAGGTTCTTGAATCTTGAATCCACCTACCAGAAAGTCATAATTGATTCTATCGCGCCATTCTTACAAAATCTTCCATATAATCACTCATTTTAAAAAAAGAAAAGAAAAATAGAGAAGAGTTTGAATCTGCACATCGGTGAATATTGTTAATTCTCGGTCGCGTCATTCTTACACAATATTCTCTATCATCGCCCACTTCAACTCGCACTATAAAATAGGAGAAAGAAAAAACACATTGTCTAAATGAGACAATTATAGTTCATCAATTCACTATGATATTTTTTTCTATTAAATTTTGATATTTTCTATGTATTACCATTTGCCATGATACAAATCTAATTGTCGATTTTAATTTTTATATAAAACATGCACCACTTAAACTGATGCAGCCCTGTAAAAATAGAATTTGTTATAGAAAAATAGATATGTTTTTATTTATTTTATCATCCTAATATATGATAATCATTTTCCTTTCTCATTTATCTTTATTGATCCATTTTTTTAATAACAAATAAAATTAATTAACCCACAAATATTTTCTACCAAGAAATAAGTGTGTTTTGATTTCCCTATTGCACTTGTAGATACGTACGAGCAACGTATTCCTCTTGCCAAATCAAATTAATAAAAACTATTTTTCCACTACAAGAAAATTTCTCATTACCTACGGCAAATTTTGACTTTACCGACGAAAACTTCGCGAGTAATCAAGAATTATCCATGAACATGAGTTCGTAGATGATTAGCTCGTAGGTAAAATATTACTCACGGAAATGCCTTGAGTTATGTTTACTCATTATATTTACTCATTATATTTACTAGATGCTAACATGTGCGTTGCGCGGATATATTTTAATTTATTTAATTTAAGTAAATTTAAAAAAAAATCAATATGAAGTTTTATGTCCCAATTGCAAATGTTTATTGATATAGTAGTTATATCAATAATATATTCAATTTTATCAATGTAACTTATAGAAGAGAAGTACCCAACAATAAAAGACATATATAAATAGTTGAAATATATTTTAGAGGTAAGTACAAGAGGCATATGTACTCTCAATTCAGAAGAAGTTGAAGAAACTTCTCATGTTATTAAGTTCAATATTATATTTCTGAAAAGATATATACAATTGCTAGTAAATAAGTAGATGACATGTAGAGGCGAAAATGTGAAATTAATTAATGTAGACAAAAAAAAAAAAGTATTGAGTAGTAATGTGGAATTATTGTGAAAGATGTTGGGAAAACGTTATGAAATAATAATGTAGGATTAATTTAGAAAATTTTGAAGTAGACGTTATGAAATAATATTTAAATAGGAGATATAACATTAGATAGTGGATGATATATATAATTTGTGGAAAAACTATTTAAAAATTGAGTAGAAGAAACTCTCTATGAAGACGTACACGTCACCTTTTTGACTTGAGGTTGGAAATGTTTGCACATGTGGAGGAAATAGTATGAAGTGACAACGGAATCTGTTCTAAATATATATACAATAGATTTCTGTGAGTAATGCCAAACTATAACATAGAAAACATTAGCCACGAAAATGTCATAGGTAAATGTAACATATGTCATTTCCATGGGTAATATCATCATAGAAAAAAATTTAAAAGATTAAATACACGCTCTCATCTAACTTAGAGATACTAAACAACAACAAACTAAAATATCATAAGACACAATATAACTGCTTACTAACACATTTAAGGTGAAAAATCTTAAAAATATATGATAACAAGTAAATTAGGATATTATCATATAAACAAACAAGTGCAATGTTTGACACTTCTTCCATGGTTAATTAACCAAATCAAGTGTAGTAAAACCTTTACATTTATGTCTACAAGAGAATAAGTGATATAGTTACAGAATGAAACATATATAGAAACACACCTCAGTATATAATGAATGTAGCAAGTTTTTCAAAATTCAAAGCAAAGAACTCTACATTTATTTCTCAATCTTTAAGACACTAAGCAGTTGATCATTCAACACTCACAATAGTATCAACATCTCAAACAATGTTGTCAATCGCAGACTGCAAAAACTAACAGTTTGTTCAAATCCGCTATAGCTGCTAGTATTTGACAACATTGGATATTAAATAATATATTGCAAATAATAGTAAGTTGTTTAAATTCCACTATGCTACAACGTCGCACTATTTGACAACACTTATCACAAACCTGACATAACAATAAATCTTACTATGTAACACTTCCCAGTACCCACAACAAGCAAAAACCTTGAAAAGATTTTCCTTGAGATCTACATTTGAACGCATGTGCAAAATGGTGCTGAACTCTGGATCCGTAAGTATGGTGTGTCATTTTCCAGCCCCATATTTGACTACTCCAGCTTTCTGAGCTGCCTCTTCTTATGCAGTCCATTTCTGCTTAGGAGCACCCATTAAAAGAATTCTACAACCTTCGCACGACACTAATTTTTCGCTTGTATTGTAAAAAAAAGCTTGGAAGTGAAATGCAGTCTTCTCCAACATGCCCATCCACACAAACAAAAATCTAACTATTACTGACCTACAAACATCATAAAGAAAATAACAATTTATAAACACATTACATCCTTAAAAATTCATAAACAATGTGTGAATAAACTAAAAAAGAAAGAGAAAAAAAAAGCTCATCTTGATGATTACCAAACATTGACCTCAATAGCCATATTAACCTCAATTGCATATTATTACTAGACATCAAAATTCCAATGTTAGACAAGAGATCAAATCAGGAATTTCCAGAAACCATAGTTCATATTATATATCTGGAAAAATAGGTAACAACATTGCGAGAAATCATCAAAGAAAGGAAAAAAGAACGCACTTTATTGTTTCCATGGCAATGCAAATTAGAACAGGCCTTGTTACAAAACGAAATGCTTAGTTACATTATCATAAATAATCTTTCAAATATTTGTCAGCACAAGATCAAAATAACAATCATAAACATTTAAACATATAATGGTAAATAATAAGTCACATACCAACTCCATCAAAAGAACACAAGTCATTGGAATTGGATGCAGAAAATCAGCATCTTCAACAAATTAATTGTCGGGTCCATTTATTCAATGCATAAACCAGATTCAAATGCCAATCACCCCAAATTCACCCAAGTTGGTAGGCTACATGGATGCTAAAAGATATCTATCTAGCTTACCACCACACAACCAAGGACATGGACAAAATATAAGTGACTGCTTCAAAATTCAATATGAAGGAATGTAATGGTATCTTCTATAAACTTCACTCTTTGTTTAAATAAGACTTATGCATGAACAAATGAAAAAAAAATTATGATCACAAAATTTTCATGCTATCATGACAAATACATAACTTGTTCACAATTTGATATTAAAATATATTGGCTCTTCTTAAGGACAATAGCTATATTTAATTTACCTACTTGACAATTTTTTTTTTTACAGAATACCCACCTAACAACTTAATAATAGCAGGAAGATCCAAACGCATAATAGTCAAGCACATACAAGTACATGATAAGTTAAAACATAATTGAAATTCTAGAAGTTACCAATCTTTTGGCAAACCTAATTTATGATTTAGGTTATGGATTTGGTTTGGAGAAGGATATATATATATAAGAAAAAGATATTGTCTTGATGATTTGAGGATTAAATTTTAAAGTGTGATTTATTTATTTTATGAATTTGATGTTGTTATTGTTGTTGGAGATAAAGATACGAGTTTATTTGAAGATTTGAGTTATGAATTTGGTGAATATATGAATTTTCTTGAAATTGATAAAGATTTTTCTAAATTTTATTTTAAGATGATGATGAAGTTTTTGGTTTTCCTAAAAAAAATAGATAGTATTTTTGACATTTTAATGCATAAATGATTAAATTATTATATAAAATTAAATAAATAATCAAATCAAAAGAAAAAAAATTAAATAACTAAATTGTTAGCTAAAATTAAGTTTATGGAACACATAAGATATTTTGTCTAATACTTTTATAACAGAATTTTGTCATATATTTTTATTTATGTGTTAATTTTTTTTATATCGACAATATAAGAGAAAAATTCTAGGGTATAAAAACTATCAAATATCCTAGGGTAGATTGTAGCCATAGACATCTATTGTCATTTGCAATTCCAACTCTTAAAAGATATTATTTGAAGTCACGATTATTAGATAATGTTATTATATATTAGTAGTAAAGGTATTTTAGATATTTTCTATTTTCCTATATATATACTCATTGTAACCCTATTAACTTTAGTTTTGGTTCATTCTATGTTATGAAACCCTAGAGTGGTTGTTTATCTTCTTCCTCTTTTCATTGTTAATATGATATCAAAGAGCTTTGATTGATTTTGGGATCTACCGTAGAGAAGAAAAAAACTATTTTGATAGGAAAGACAACCACCAAAAGAGAAAAGAGAACTATTTCTTCCTCTTTTCATTGTTAATATGGTATCAAAGAGCTTTGGTTGATTTTGGGATCTACCGTAGAGAAGAGAGAGACTATTTTGATAGGAAAGACAACCACCAAAAGAGAAAAGAGAAGAGTAACCCTATTCCCGATTTTGTTAAATCAGTCTCAGAAAAACATCGATTGCGCATTCGTTAACTGTTGGATCGGGCTGATTTTTGGATAGCCGGTTTGCAACATTTAGGTCTTCGTCTTCAACGGCCGGATGGGCGAAACACGTATGGAGAGGGAGAAATCGTGCTCGCACAGCACAAGGTTATCCCTAATTTATTTTGTCTCAGTGATTGTGTTTGTCATATTTTTTCCTGTCATTATTTGTTTTTGCTGGTGTTAAGGATGATTCTCTTCAAGTTGTTAGTGTTCACCTCAATGGACAAAATCACTCTTATTGGAGTTATGTGATGAAAATTTTTTTGATTGGAAAAGATATGTGGGGTTTTGTTAATGGAACTTCTGTTAAGCCTACAGATAAAAAGGATGAAACTCAATATGCTAAAGATCTGAAAATATGGAATGTTAATAATTCAAAAATTATTACTTGGATTAATAATTCTATTGAGTTGTCTATAGGAGTACAACTAGCAAAATATGATACTGCTAAAGAGATTTGAGATCACTTGAAATGTTTGTATGTTCAGTCTAGCTTTGCAAAACGTTATCAGTTGGAAAGTGATATTAGAGCCCTTAAGTAGAGCAGTATGACCATTCAGGAATTCTATACGGCAATGACTAATCTGTGGGATCAATTGGCTCTTATGGAATCACCTGAGTTGAAAGATGTCAAAGCATACATTGATCAAAGAGAGGAGCAACGTCTGGTTTGGTTTCTAATGGCTCTTCGTGATGATTTTGAGGGCCTTCGTGGGGGTATTTTGCATCGTTCCCCCCTTCCTAATGTTGAATCAGTAGTTAGTGAATTGTTAGCAGAAGAAATCAGACTTAAGACTCATTCTGGTGTGTTAGATAAGGAAATTCTCTCAACTCCTCCATCTGTTTTTGTTGCTCCTGTTAAAAAAAAACATCTCAAGGGAGAGTTGGGCTTGGTAATGATGAATGTGCATTCTGCAAAGAAAAAGGTCATTGGAAAGCACGTTGTCCGAAATTGGGGAGAGCGCATAAGAAGAATTTTAGGGGGACATCGTCCAATGTTGTTGCTTCTGCTCCTTCTACCATTGGCTCTAGTTCTGGTTCTGTATACTCATATGAGACTGTTTCCCAAATATCTGATATTGCAGAACAACTTCAAAGACTTTTTGCCACTCAATCACATGCCATGTCTGCCACCTCTTCTAAAGGTTTGAACTCCTCTGGTATGTCAGGTATATCTCCTTCCATATGGATTCTTGATTCTGGAGCATCTCATCATATGACATACGATGATAAATATTTTGTGTATGTGAAACCTGCCTCGTATGTGTCGGTTATGACTGCTGATGGCACTTCTATGCCACTAGAAGGCATTGGTTCTGTCTCCACACCTAACTTGTCTCTTTCTAATGTTTATTATATTCCTAATCTTGCTTCTGTTAGTCAAATATGTGATTTCGGTTATTCGGTTATGTTTTCTTCCACTTCTTGTTATGTGCAGGATCCACATTCAGGGAGGCTGATTGGGACAGGCCATAGACAGGGGGGACTTTACGTTTTGGATGACCTACGACTCCCAGATATTGCAGCCTCAACAACTACTGCAGACTTATTATCTAGTTTTCGCTTGAATTCCTTATCTTCTAGTTTTTATTTATGGCATTCTCACCTTGGACATGTTTCTGCTTCTAGATTAAAATATTTGACTTCTACTGGAGCCTTAGGAAAGTTACAACCCTGTGATA
>NC_021163.2:19902342-19917438 GCF_000331145.2 Cicer arietinum | reverse complement strand
CTGACATCATTTTTGGATTCCTCTCGTCGAAACCTTCAAGAAGCACTACTCATTTGTGTGTTTCGGTGAAGTTGATGCCGGACCCTGTCGGCGCCCTAGTACGTCAGTGACGATTTGGAAATCGGTTTGGCCATGCAGGAATTCAGCAAAACTGACGAAAATCGAGCCTAATATTTTTATTAATTATATAATTTTGATTTTTATGCCTTGGGAAAATTATCAGCCATGTTTCATTGACTCTGCAAATTCGTCGATGCTTTTGGACTCGTTTGGACGTGTTGTCGACATCTCATGGTTGCTGAAAATCATTATGGTCCTTCTATCTTATGAAAGCGTCAAATTGAGGAATGGGGTGAGAATGAGTTCGAATGCATGAGTATAAATTAAGTGAGATGAACGGGAATACCGTATTTCCCACAATTCATTCGGGGCTCGCTACGTATGGCAGAAGGCCTTTGAGTAATAATTGACTAATGAGCAAACTTGAATTTTGTGAGGTTAAAATATGAATTAGAAACTTTTATAGGATGTTGTTTGATTTGATTTTTGAAGATCGTGTGATAGTTGAATTATTGTAGAATTGTGTATTTGATTCATTCTGTGTTTTGTTTATATCTATCCTTGATACTGATATATGATATAAAATGTGATGAATTGTAATTATTTGCCTTGCAATTGATGTGGTGTGTGTGAATGGTCTAGTATTATTATCATATGTGAGTGTAAACCCTTTATTGTTTGAGATGACGTATCATGATGATAAATTTTGAATGTAATGTATGACTATGGAAATCTGCAATGACGATGTGTGCTCCCTGACTTGTGATATTACCACCCTGATGAATATCATGAAATGTGTATTGTGTTTAATTGAATAGTGACGAATTCGACCCGTGCCAATGATGGTTCTCTTAATGGAGTAAGTGACCCAGGACAACGAGGGGATAAAGTCGTTGTTGATAATTTTTGAAGTGGAGATTATTTGGTCATCATATAGGTAGGGCCTGACAAGCCTAGTGATTATGGGGAAGTACAACTGAATGAGCCTGATCGTGGCGGTCTACTGTTGAGCCTTAAGGCAAGATTGTTAGACCTTGGAGGTATCCGGGTGGGGAATTCCTAGGTGACTTGGAGGTAGCACTCCAAATGTCGGGAGCTACCACGCAACACACGTTTACCTCGACTGTCACGTATATGTGTCTCGGGTTGAGTTGAGGGATCTATGAGGACAGGGCCAATTTGAATTGTCCGTCCACTTGCGTGGTGGCATAGTATCGAGCCTCCTAACCAAGTACTTCAGAGTTAGAATGGTACCAAAGAAAGAGGAGGAGTCTAGAGTATAAGAGCATGCATAACATTACTTGATTTGTGTATTTACTTACTTGATGTTGTGGATTGTATCAATGTTTTACCTTGATTATTCTTGTTGGTTATGATTTGATATGATACGGTGTTTAATATTTTTTTACGTGTTCTTCTCAGTTATTTTATACCATTACATGTTTTCGAAGCTCACCCCTCGTTGCTTGTGTTTGGCGCTTGCGAGAGCGCAATTATTTCAGGTTATCGATTGGAGATCCACACTCTGAATAGGTGATATTGGGTGGGAGTAATTTTTCGTATTTTGTTGAGTTATGAACAATTTAGATTTTTGTAAATTTGATTGATCAATTGTGTTATTTTATCGGTTATTCAGAGGTAGAAATTAATTGTCTCTAAGTTTAGAACTTGCTTTTATATCAAAAGTATTTATTTAATGAACATCAACTATATTCGATATTAAGAATTTTTTTTTTATTGAAAATTTTTATGCAAGCATTTTGTGTAAGCGTGAATGTGACGTCTTGAACCTTAAAGTATTTTTTTAAAATATATATATATATACTCTATTTTGGAACCGCTGCGAATCTCTTTAAAACTAGTGCATTTTACCTTTTTATTTCAATTTGGGTTCAGGGTGTTACATGATATCTCATATTGTTGTGGTTGTAAACTTGCTAAATTTCCAGCTTTACCGTTTAGTAAAAGTGTTTCCGTTTCATATGCGCCTTTTGATTTAGTTCACTCTGATGTTTAGGGTCCATCACCGGTTCTCACCAAAGTGGATCTAGATATTATGTTTCGTTTATTGATGATTACACTCGTTATTGTTGGGTTTATCTTATGAAAAATCGGTCTGAATTTTTTGACATTTATCATATATTTCGTGCAATGGTCAAAACTCAACATAATTATGTTATAAAGTGTTTTCGTTGTGATTTAGGTGGTGAATATACCTCTAATAAATTTTCTGAATTACTTGCTTATGATGGCACCCGCCACAAAACATCTTGTATTGATACTCCTCAACAAAATGGAGTTGCTGAAAGGAAACAACGTCACATTATAGAGACTGTTTGTTCCTTTTTGTTGTCTGCTTCAGTTCCTAGTGAGTTTTGGGGAGAAGCAGTTCTTACTGTTGTTCATGCTATTAATAGAATTCCATCCTTTATTATATCAGTTTTGTCTCCCTTTGAAAAATTGTATGCTTCTACCCTTGATTACTATTCTTTGAAAGTTTTTGGTTCTACTTGCTTTGTTCTTCGCCCTCAAGTAGAGCGCAGTAAGTTGTCTTCTCGTTCAACCATGTGTGTTTTTCTTGGTTATGGGGATGGTCAAAAGGGTTATCGTTGTTATGATACTCATGCAAGAAAACTTTATGTATCTCGTAATGTTGTTTTTCTTGAGCACATCCCTTTTTACTCTATTTCCTCTGATTCTCAGATTACTAAGAGTTCTGAACTAACCCATATTGATCCGTTTGGTCCTAATGATAGCGCTTCTAGTGATTGTAATATTGAGAATTGCAAGACAAATACTACTACTCCACATGATGACATCCTTCTTGTCCCCCTGACTGTTCAACCACCTCATGCGATTGTTGATCCTCCTCGTTACCCTTCTCGTCAACGTAAGTCTACTCAGTTACTTGATTTTGTCTATTCAACTTACTCAGCTTCGTTTGCTTCTTTCTTAACCTCTATTCACAATTTGTATGAGCCATCTTCCTATAAAGAGGTTGTTCTTGATCCTCTTTGGCAGCAGGCTATGGCAGAGGAACTATCTGCATTGCACAAAACCAACACTTAGGAATTAGTATCTCTTCCTCCTAGAAAACGTGTTATTGGGTCTCGTTGGGTATACAAGATCAAAACTAAGTATGATGGGTCAGTTAAGCGCTACAAAGCACGTCTTGTTGCTAAGGGTTTCTCTAAACAATATGGTATGGATTATGAAGAAACTTTAGCTCCTGTAGCCAAGATGACCACTATTCGTACTCTTATTGCAGTTGCATCTATTCGTCAATGGCATATTTCCCAAATGGATGTCAAAAATGCCTTTTTAAATGGTGAGCTTCATGAAGAAGTCTATATAGTCCCTCCACAAGGAGTTTCTCATAATCCAGGGGAAGTATGTAAGTTAAAAAAGGCTCTATATGGTCTTAAACAGGCTCCTCGAGCTTGGTTTGAAAAATTCTCTACTGTGATCACTTCTCTTGGTTTTCGCTCTAGTGAACATGATTCTGCATTGTTAATAAGGTCCACCACTCATGGTCGCATTATACTTTCTCTATATGTTGGTTATATGATTATTACAGGTGATGATGTTAGTGGAATCAATGAGTTGAAATTGTAGTTAGCCAAACAGTTTGAGATGAAGGACTTGAGAACTCTTCGCTATTTCTTGGGGATTGAAGTTGCCTACTCTCCTAGAGGCTACCTTCTTTCTCAATCCAAGTACATTGCTGACATTCTTGATCAGGCTCGTCTTTCTGATACTAGAGCAGCAGATACTCCTCTTGAGTTGAATGTAAAATATGCTCCCTCAGATGGTGTTCCTTTACCAAATTCCACTTTGTATCGTACTTTGGTTGGCAGCTTAGTGTATTTTATGATTACCAGACCTGACATTGCTTATGTTGTTCATGTTGTTAGTCACTTTGTTGTCTCTCCCACTACAGTACATTGGGCAGTAGTTCTTCGGATTCTTCGTTATCTTCGAGGAACTCAATTTCAAACTCTTCTCTTTCCATCGTCATCCTCATTAGAGTTACGAGCTTATTCTGATGCTGATTGGGCTGGTGATACCACTGATCGTAAATCCACCACAGGGTTTTGTATCTTTCTTGGAGACTCTCTTATTTCTTGGAAGAGTAAGAAACAAGACATTGTCTCTCGCTCTTCTACAGAAGCTGAGTATCGTGCTATGACATCCACTACCGCTGAAATAATTTGGTTGCGTTGGCTTTTGTCTGATATGGGTATCTCTCTTTCTGAACCAACTCCGATGCACTGCGATAACAAGAGTGCTATTCAAATTGCTCACAACTCAGTCTTTCATGAACGCACCAAACACATTGAGATTGATTGTCATCTTACTCGTCATCATCTTCAGCATGGAACTATTACTCTACCATTTGTCTCTTCTTCTTTACAGATTGTTGATTTGTTCACAAAGATTCATTCCATTAAACGTTTCCGTTTTTTAGTTGACAAACTCTCGATGCTCCATGTTAATGCATCGTGAGTATGAGGGGAGATATTAGATAATGTTATTATATATTAATAGTAATGGTATTTTAGATATTTTCTATTTTCCTATATATATACTCATTGTAATCCTATTAACTTTAGTTTTGCTTCATTCTATGTTATGAAACCCTAGAGTGCTTGTTTATCTTCTTCCTCTTTTCATTGTTAACAACGATTACCTTTGCCAACATATAACTTATCTATGGTCATTCAAATACTGAATTTTCGGCGTTACCACATTAGTCAAAACCAAAAAAGGTAGAGATCCCTATAGACAATGAGCAAGTGGCAGCTTTGAGGATGTCCCCTGTATCGGCTAGTACCTCCTTCTCAACCAGAGGTCTTCAACAACTATGATCTGCAACTTATTGACTTGTGCCACAACATTAATAGCATAATTAATTAACTTTAAAAAATAAATAAATTAAAAAAATTAATATATGCGACCAAAAAATGTACTAAAAAACTATAAGTAAAAAATTTTACTATAATTTAAGAATAAAATTGTGAAATATTTTTCCTCTTGCAATTTTATAAGTTCAAAATATTTTAATCATTTATTAATGAAAATAACTTTATAATTTTTATGTATTTATAACTCGTGCAATTTGTTTTTTTATCAAAAATAATTTTTACCGCATTAAAATTTATTTTTATTTCAATGACAAGCTATTTGATCATAACTGAAATTCTAGTTTTAAAATTCATATTCTTGTAGTAATTAATTATTGTCAATTCATAAAGTGGGAGGATGTATTTATACTATCGAAATTTTAAACAATAGTTGAGTTTCCCACTAACAAATCAATGTCAGCATCTATATATTACATATTAAAGATTGACTAACTCAATAGTAGTGATACATTTGTTTATGTAACTTAGTCTCCATAGTTATATAAATTATTTCCATGATTAAAAATCATAACAAATCAAAATAGATCTAAAGTGCAAAACTTAAAAGTTTGTTGGTGTTAAATCTAAAATATTGTCAAATGAGTAAACCACTCTTTTACTCCCTCAAAATATAAGGCATTGTCACTTTAGTTTCTGACTCAGTAAAAAATTTAAGTTAGTCCTCGAATAATCAAAATATCAGTCAATTTAGTCTTTAATGTTATAGCAATCAAACACTATTTTGATGGTAAGTTGTGTAGCATAACTCTTTAACATTAAATAATTTGTGGTAATTGTTTAATGTTTTACTTATTAATATACAATTATAATTTGTAAAAAATAAATAAATAATATAAAGTGATAAGATTATAGTTTGTTTTGGGTTATAAGTAAAAGAATTGGAAGAGTGAATATAAATAAGGTCTATTTAGTATGAAAGTTCCATAAGACTAAAATTCAATTGATCAAGTCAACACAATTTATTCCTTCTTCGTTACATTTACACGATACGTACCAACACAAAACACAAACACCAAAATAAAACACACGCATCGCTAAACTAAGAGAGAGAGAGAGAAAAAAAAGAAAGGAACTTAGATGGAGAAGAAGAAAGGGTGAGAGAGAACGAGGAATAATAGAAAACCTTGGGAAATCAAGAAGAAGAAAAAGGAAGAGTGCACATTTTTCTTGCTAGAAGCCAAGGAAGAAAGAATTGAGAGTATCATCATCTAGTCAATTCTTTTGAAAATCAAAAGGTGTATTCCCTTCTCCTATTTTCCTTACATGCATGTATGAAGTAATGTTTACTATAGATTAGATATTTGGGGTTTAAGGGTTTGAAATAAAGAAATATACTTTTGTTATGTTAGATTTAGGGATTTTGTAATAAATGATTAAAATAAGTTATGCATGTGAAGTTCTATGGATGATATTGAGAATAGATTAAAGTAATTTCCTTGATGACATGAAAATATGCTCTCTTGATGTGTTTGAAATTAAATATCTTGAATTTCATTATTGTGACAAATTATACTGAGTAAATTGACATTGTGATGTTGTTTTGATATACTCAGTGCTTGATTTATTCATAATTTGTATCATTTGTGTTTCCAAAAATTCAATAGAAAATTAGTGTGATTGAATGAGTGCTAACAACTTAAAATTCGTTGGACATATTTGTGATATTTTGATCATAAATATTTCTCTAAACCTTATTTTTGAATTATTGTTCATTTTTTGAAAACTAGACTCAATTAGTTTCAATTTGAGTAGAATCATTGTTGCATTTGATTGAGTATTGATGCTTAAAAATGAGTTACAAGTTAGACAAAAGTTAATGTACTATTTTTATGACCTTGTGTATTGTTTTGATAAATTGCAAAAGTTGAATTCCTAATTTGAAAAATATAAACTTTTATTTATAAACTAGACATCATAAGCTTATCAAAGAGTGTTTGTTTAATCAATTTTGATACTTATAAGTTCATATCAATTGACGTTGGAGTTAGACTTAGTTTTGCATTGTTTTATCATAAATTTGGGGTTGTTTTGAAAAAAATTGATCCTAATCATGTTTCCTTGATTTTTCTTTTACATTATATGATTATAATTTAGTTGATAATATATGTTATCAATTTATTATATGAACGAGTGATGCTTTATATTATATTACTTAAAATCATAAGAATTTTTAAGGTTGACTTTGTGGTAGTTTTTAATTTACTAGATGTTTGAATATGGTGAGAAATATAGGATTCATTCTAGTTAGATGAATTCTTTGTTTATATACGATGGAAGTGAAGGTAAGTGAGACACTGCTTACGGACGTAATTATGTCCAATCTTACCAAAATAAAGTTACTAATAAGAAAAGACATTGGTAAAACTAATGTAATCTTTATGACATGTTTGTTAGGTAGAATTTAAGTTATTAGATTACTCACGTCTAATGGCTTAAATATTTAGAAACTTAACAGTAGATATATAAGAGGTAACTTGAGAGTAGCTTACAAAGGAAGAAAAACTCATATGATGAGTATATCATCGAATTAGATTGTCAATTGATTTGGTTACATCTCTTGAGATCCACTGAGATTTAAACGTTTTACAGGTTAAAATACTTATATCAAAAGTTGGATAAATAAAACATATCAATTTATGTTATAGTTTGATTAAAAATTCTAGGAATTTTTTTGAACTATGGATGTGTTATGTACTCCATTTTGCTCTTTAGTAGGAAGGATTAATATGTATACATTGTATGACTTTGTGCCGGAATCTATATTAACTACCTCTTATTTTTAAAATAGTAAGTTGTATTTTTTAAGAACTATTTTAATAATTCAATGACTAATTTGAGTTTTTGACTACATCAGGGATCAAAGTGACAACACCCTACCATTTTAATAACTAAAATAGTGGTTTACTCATTATCAAATTATTCATTAAAATCATATTATTTAACTATTGATAAAATGATTTGATAGTATTGTAGCGTATCAATTTACAAATGTAACGTAAAAACCTCTTTATTATGGTCAATTTTTATTAAACACTTAATTAATTAATATGTGTTGTATTGTGTTTTTGAATGGACAGTAATAATATAGATCATTATATTAAACTCAATGAGATGTCTCTAATTTTAATCGTTTATCTCTTTAATTGGTGTCTTATTATACAATTAATTCAACTATGAAAACTCTATAGAACAATGAAGTAGTTCACCACTCACTCCCTACTAATCTTATTATATTATTATTATTATTATTATATAATTATAACTGAAAAAAATATATTTATATTATATATACATTTCAATATTATTTCTAGTCTTATTATACTATTATTATTATTATTATTATTATTATTATTATTATTATTATTATTATTATATCTGAAAAAAAATATTTGTATTATTGTTACACTTATTATTATCTTTTTGGTATGTTAGTAGTATTATTTTAATGAATTAATATGTTTGTAAAATTTATTATACTTATTTATTAAAACAAATATTGATATATATTTAATAAATTTGACACTCGGTCAATTTCAATTGTTGAATCATTAAAAATATTTAATTTTTATGATAATTATATTAAAAATTATACTTATAAATAATTATAATATATTAATAATATAAATTTTTTTAAAGTCTATAATAATTAAACTCTTATATAAAAATATATTAGTATATAAATTAATCACATACTATTTATTTTTATAAAAAAAAAAATTAGTGGTAGTGTCGATGTAGATGATTTTGCAGATCTATATTTATCTTTTACCATCAAACTAAAAACATTGAAATGATTTAAATATTATTTTAAACCAACTACATATATATAAATTTAAAATTAACGATTATTAATATTTTATATAAAATTATATATTAAATATAAAATTGCCAGTTTTTTATTCAGTTTTGACTAATTTTTTATAGCAAATTCATAAAAATAAAATAAAAGGAAATAAATTATTGCTGCATCCTCCCGATCCATTTATGTGAAAGAAATATTTTTTACCTGGTCAGTTGCAGTTGCAATTGGGTTAGCAGTTAACACAGATTTAAGTCAAGAAGCAAAAACTCAAGTGACCAAAATCGCCCGTTCGCAGTTTTCGTGATCTCTCCTATTTCCTCTCAATCTTATTATTCCGATTGGTACGTTTCTCTCTCTTTTCACCTTTTTCAATTCTAAGTCCTATTCAGATCCATTTTCCCTTCATTTTCCGAATCACTTTTTTTTTTTTTTTTTTGCTTTCTCTTTAGTTTCCTTGAAAAATTGAAAAAATTAATAATAAACTGTTATCTGAATTTCTGCTAGATTTGGATCTCTCTCGATCTTCGATCTTTGCTTCTCAATTTTTTTTCATAGTGTTTTTATCTTATTGTGTATGATGATAAATTATCATTTTCTCTAGGTTTCTCGCTTGTATTTGATTTTATTTAATTTTCACTGGCAACAAGAGCAAATCTGTTGTTTTTTCTTCTTCTTTGATTCTCATATTAAGGAAACTACTAGTAACTAACTACTAACTGTTGTAGATTAATAGTGTTGTTCTGTAAAATTTGTGATTCCGATGGAATATACTTGTTTTCCGGTGATTTAATTTATGCCTACATTCAATTTCAATTATCCTGGATCTGCTTTGTTGTCAATTGTCATTTCATTGGTGTGTTGTTTTCGTGTATGTATGGTTTCATTGATGAGACAAAATTGGTTCCGGAATTGATTCCAAAGGTGTAGAATTGATTTTATCATGTTTGGGTGTCCTCAAATAGAATTGATTCTAATTTGAAGCTGCAATTTGAAACTTTTAGCTTTGCAATGATTCTAACAATCAAATTTATTATTCATTTCAGTTTTATATGAAAGTATTTAGACATTAATCACTTAATGTTCAACTGACTTTTAGCTAAAATCAATTTTACAAAGGGCAAAATTTAGGTGCATTTTCTTTGATGCTTTTGGTGCTGTTCCTAACTTAAAATATACTTTTTGTGATGAAAACAAACTTTGAGAAAATTATGGATTTGAGGAAATCATGAGTAGTTTTGAATACCTCTGTAGCATTAAAATCAACACTTCTGATCGAAGATTTGTTCTGGTTTCGATACCGATGCGACATTGGCGCATTGATTACATTCAATTAATTCATTGTCTCAAATTATCACTGGTGTGGTGGTATTAGGGTAGTGTCTAGTGTCCATGTCAATATCCGTGCTTCATAGATGAATATTTTAAGTTAGGAACAACACCAAAAGCGTCTAAGAAAATGCACATAAGTATTGTCTTTTTACAAATCATTTCATCCAAATTCAATTTTTGTCATTACTGAACCAAACACACATTGCAAAACTCAAGATAAATCGCTTGTTTACGTTATCTTTGAAATGGTTAGGAGTATAGCTTTGGTACATTCAATTTGATCCGTTGTGATTTCAGATTGGGAGTTGTTTAAAAATGTTTTTTATTTTGTAAAGCTCTTGTGTATTTTTGTTTTTGCAACTCTTTCTTTTCTGAATATATACTTTTCTTGTTTTCAATAAAATAGAATAGATGGAAATGAAAACAAGTGTATCTTATTGAATTCTATGATGAACAATATTGTTACTCAATAATTTATATATATACTTGCATGATTATACTAACACGCATTTTCGTTACAGTTTTGTAGTTGCATTTAACAGATTAAGCGTTTGTTCACAGAATGGCATCCAATAGGGGTCAAGGAGGAATTCAGCAGTTGTTGGCTGCTGAACAGGAAGCACAACGGATTGTGAATGCTGCGAAAAATGGTATTTACTCTTTTCAATATAAATCAAGTCTGCTCATGTTTTTGTTCTTGCCATGATTTTATCGAATTTTTGGTCTAATTATGGGTCTACATTAATTTTATTATGTCTAACTAAAGCCCACTTTGGACTAGCTTTGAACTTCTAGGAGGTTTTCCACTAAAAAATATTTAGTTTATAAATTGTAACCAAGCTCTTGTAGGGCTGTTGGAATTTATAGAGAAGCTAAATGAAAACTTTCAAAATTATTGAACTTCATAAGTTTTTTTTAACTTATGAGAGAAGTTATCTGTTGGAATTTATAGAGAAGCTAAATGTGAGCTTTCGAAATTATTGAACTTCAGAAGTTTATTTTAACTTATGAGAGAAGTTATTAGTTAGAATTCTCATAATTGTAAATCATCTCAACCTTTTCTTTTTTATAAGTGCTTGTTGAAAGTTTTTTCTTAACCTTGGGGTAGGTTTGAATTGATGTGTAGTGGGATAAAGTGGAATGGAATGGGATAACATTCCATTGATTGGATTTTAAAGAATTGGATGGAATGAAGTTGAGCCTGGTGGGATCTATTCAAGGTTTCAAACCTATTCCATCATCTCCCTGCATTTTGCTTCCCCCAATTTGGGAGGTATAGGATAAAATTATTCACCCAAATTTGTATTTCCCTTATTATCCGTCATGCAACCAATCTTGTGTTTGTCCTCTCTGGCTCTGAATCAATGGCTGTCGCGTATTTACCTATTTCCAAACCCATCTCATATTCTTCTCTCTGGCTCTGCTTCAATGGCTGCTGTATTTGCCTATTTTGAAATTGTTGTTTGAGCTTTTCACACTAGAGTATTTAGTACTCTCCTCGTTTTATTTACTGGGTTCAACAATATTAGTATCATAATAACATATATAATGTCATAATATGATTTCAACATATAATAGTACGAGCTTATGCTTTTTATAGCAAAAAAAAAACTAAAACATAAGGCTTAATTGCAGTTTTGGTCCCTTTATTTTTTTAATTCTTAAAATTGGTACCTCTATTTTAAAATCTGACAGTTTTGGTCCTTCATTCAGATTTTAGAACTAAAATATGGTGATGTGTCATGCTATAATTGATGCGACATATGATACGATGATGTGAAATGGTTAACACCTAGGAAATTACAATAAAACCCTCTAAAAACTAGGGGTGATCATGGGTATGGGTAAACCTGCAAACCTGGTCACCCAAACCAACCGAACTCGTGTTTTGAGATGTTTAAGTAATTAAATTTAATTACATTTTATTTAACATAAATTTTTTTTTTATGACCTGCGAACCTGATCCGACCCGCTTTTAATCGGGTTGGTTTGGTTCGGGTTTGATGTTAAAATCACAGGTTGAAAACTCAACTCAAACTTAATAAAATTGATTAGTTTGGTTATCAGATTTTGCCAAAACCGGCCCAACCCGTGAGCACTCCTACTAAAAACTATTGTTTTAACTTCCGAAATTATTCATTTTGTTATTTAATTAATGATATATCAATAATTAATGTATCCAGATGATTTTACATCATGAAATCATATATCACGTCATTTAAAATATGTCAAATTATTATTATTTTTATTTAAAAATTATGAGGGATGGACTAAAATTGTCGAAATTTAAAATAGAGAGACCAATTCTATGAATTAATTAAAATAGAAGAACTAATACTGCAATTAAGTCAAAGCAAACTTTTGTTCACAGAAAAAAAACTAAAATTGTTAACAAAATAATGCAAGGACTTATGATATAAAAATACATACTAGCTTCTGGTAACATTAGATAAAATTATGATATAAGCGAGTAAATATTTTAATTCTACATAATAATAGTACTGTATGAAAGCTTTGTTTTATTCTTGGATCCATTCTATTCAGTTTCACCTTACCCTTTTCTGCTTCGCCCATTTGAAAATATTCAGAGATACAGTTACTTATGTCAGGAGTTATGTTCCTCGTTATTCTTTATATATTGGCCATTTCATTTTATTAATACTTAGTTTTTTTATGTGCATTAGTTTGTTTATCTATTCCATATGTGATTGTTCTATGAACATTTTGTCAAACACTAATCAATGTTGTCCTCTGGATCTCCACTATTAGAAAAATTGGCTAGGTTGAAACAGGCCAAAGAAGAAGCTGAAAAGGAGATCGCTCAATACCGGGCAAAGCTTGAGTCTGAGTTTCAAAAGAAATTGTCGGATGTGAGTCTACTATTTCATAAATACAACTGTTAGACTTAGACGATCTGCCTTATCTTATTCAAAGATGCGATTTATTCTCTAACTTGTATGCATGCTTTCCTATGAATACAGACTAGTGGAGATTCTGGAGCTAATGTCAAGCGACTTGAGCAAGAAACTGAAGAAAAAATTGATCACCTGAAAACAGAGGCTTCAAGAATATCAGATGATGTTGTCGCCATGCTCCTCAAGTATGTAACAACTGTGAAACATTAGGAACCTTTGATGATCTGTTGGTGCTGCTGAGCGGACCCCTAAATTATGTCAATTATTTTTTCAAGTTTATTTTTGGATCTACATATTAAGGTGCCGACAATATTATTTAGGACTTTGCTGTGATGTATTCAAATAAATAATTTCTGAGTTTGTTCAAATAAACAGTTCAAAATTCAAAAGACATGTTTATTTGTGTTGTTTCAACGAATGAGTGAGGATTATTTTTTTCCTGTGTGTTATCAAGTCTAAATGCATGAGTTTTTTCCTTCCTAAACAACCCCACTCTCATATTATTTCTCAATAAGCACCATAGGACACTGTATCTTCTTCAAAAATCACCTTTCCAAACCCTGACTTCCACTTAAAATCCAGTCCACTTCTTTTTTTTGGGTACATGAAGTCCAGACTTCTGCTTGAACATGATGCTCATTGCGCATGATGTGCATGGGACAAACACTGCGCATAGATCATCCAATCCTTTTTTAAAATAGCTCAAATGATTTATAATTTTATATATCAAGCATCACATCTTTAAAAATGATCAAGCTGAATTTGATAATTAAATCTGTTTAATGAATCGCGCACAATAGATTTCTGAATGCCGTTATTATAATCAAAATATTGAAGCTTCTAAACAAGTTTTATGAGTTGCATTATATACATTTCATTATGCAAACTGTTAAGAACCAACTATTTTCTGATTTCGGAAAAAGTGTCTTATATGTCTTAATAGAATAGATGGAAATTGCGTAAGAGAAAAGAAAGGAAAACCAATGAATTTACAAAGACTTAAGCGTATCACGGCATACGGATAATCCATGTTCGCAAAGATGATGTTAATTGGGCCACGAGGGGAATTTCCTATTGTCGGTATAATTTTTTATTCGTTGTTTTATTATATATTAATATAAACAAAAAATATATATAAATATATTTATTAGTATATTTATGTTTTTTTTTTGTCAAGATTGAGCACAATATTTTACATTTTGAATATTTATTGAAATTTTCTGTTGTAAATAAAACAATTTAACCTTTTTAGTTATACTATATTATTATATGAAAATTTCTCACATTTATTATTGATATACTTGCACATAGCCTATGGTAATGTTGCAAATTGGAGAAATTATGTTACGCTATTGCCGTTTACTTCCTACCCTACATGTCCCCAACTGCTGCTTACATTGTTGTCACAATTTTGTAGTATTTCCTTAGAAAAAATGGAAGAACAAATAATGGGAAAGAGAAAGAGAAAAATAGAGAGGAAAATCTAAGCTGTTCAATTTGGCTTCATACTCCAGAGACAAGACATGTGCTTTCTAACCCTACATCAATTCCCATGAATTAACAAATCACAAAAAGGCCCATGTTTCTCCTCACCAACTCAAACTCCATCTATCTTTTTAAGCATAGACACGCCACTTTCATTGACACAAAAATTGTGATAATTAATTTGGAAAAAACAGACATGATCCTCTTAGAACAGCAAACATAATTTAAAAACATACGAAAATACAAAAGAATTTTTTAATTATAGAATTCGATCAATTGTATATTACATTCTAAATAAATAAAGATGCAAACTTTTTCTTTTGATTTTAAGTTTAAAATTTACCATAGTCAAACTCGTATTACATTTCAGTAGTTTAGATTATAACATTACTTCTGATCAACTTAATTACTTGTTACCACTAAGTAACTTGTTTATTTATCACTGAGTCATATCCAATAAATTCCACATAACCATATGAATTGGAATCGTGTCGATGTTACATATTGTTTCCAATTTAAATTATAAATTTTTTAAAATGATCAAAATTATAATTATTTATTATATATATATATATATATA
>NC_021163.2:19894485-19902154 GCF_000331145.2 Cicer arietinum | reverse complement strand
TATATATATATATATATATATATATATATATATATATTTTGTCACTCACTCAAATTTAAACCTAAATTTTCCAATTTTTTAATTCTTTATTAAAATAAAATGAACTATACGATCCAACTATTCGAATTCTAGATTATATATATACTAGAGTGGTTGAGGCATGATGAGGGGGCTCATAGAGACATGAATATATATGAGATATTATTTAGATATAGGTCGGTGGCAGGGTACATGCACGGAGATTTGGTTCCAGCATTGCATTCAGCTAGAAACAAGCAAAATGAATTGATGATATGTGTCTCATCTATATATACCCTACGCCACTCACATCACAATAAAGTACTCTACTTTTATGCAACTTGAAGAATAAAAATGTCAATTAAACACAATATATTTTTCATTCGAGTTGATTTCATGGTTAAGACGTAGAAGTTTAAGATTGAATTTGTAATTATGAAGAGGATTTTATTCTCGTCCCTAACACAATATCGATTTTAATATTTATAGAGTAGTTTATGCTTTTAGTTTTCATAATATAGTCAGTTTCTGATTTTAGCCTCTTGAAATTATTTTTTTAGATTAGATTTTTATAATTCTCATTATTTTAGTATACAATGTCATCTTTTTATTTAATTTAAACAATATTATTTTTTGGTGTCACGTAATATTAAATTGCAATGTCATTATTATCATATTAACATTTAATTAGTGTTTGCCACATATTTAGGATGAAAAAAGAAAATAAAACATAACTACCTAGACTAAAAAATATATAAATGTAAATTACAAAAAATAAAAAATAATTCCAATTTTAAAAACTGCATCTGTTGTATAGAAAAGTGTGTTATCACGTTAATATTTTCTCGTTAATCAATAATAAATCATACAATATAGATTTTAAAAGTTAAAGAAATTAGTATGGTCTTGATAGGATAATATTATAGTACTTGTGGTCACAAATAGATATCCAAAAAATTAAGACACGACAGCTACAGAGATGTATTTTAGTTTAGTGCTATATATAAGAATGAGTCAATTTTAGATGTTAGACAAGAAATTTTGCACCAAATTGTTTGAATAATCCGTACAATTATTATATAATAATAAATTTTCTTTGTGAAGCATAGTTACTTGAATACACAAGAAAAATAAACAATAATCAATAGAACCGTGAAAACCTCCATATCATGCATGCATGTAAAATATTTTTAGATAGCAGATCGTGTCACAACAAGTTTATATTTCTAGACATGAATTTGTGTCGTAACAAATGTCAATGAAATGTTTAACAATATGTGTTGATGTTGTTGGCAAAAAAGCTACAATTTGAGTACACAAACAAGACACCAATTGCTAAAATAAAACAATTTTATAATATAAAAATAATGGATTTGGCTCCTTCAGAAGTACAAGGTAAGTTTATTTTTAAAAAAGAAATAGATAATATATACTATAAAGTGATATATGATAGTGTATTATAATATTTTACCCAATGTAAATAACACTTGGTTGTTGTTAATGTTTAAAAATGAGAATTTAAAGTAAATAAGGGTCTGATTGTTTTAGAATATTAAAAAAATGGTTTTAATTTTATTTTATTTTTAAATGATTTGTATAAAAACTTATTTAAAAACAATAAAAATTATTTCAAATTTACTTTTTATTAATAAAAAACTAATTTTTAATATTCAATAACTTAAATATTTATTATTAGAGATTTTAACACGATAAAAATTAATTTTTTTTTAAATTATCCATCAAAAATGATTTTTACGAAAAATTTCCTTTTAACTATTTTTTAAATTTATATAAATAAAATATTTTATGATAAATTTTTTAACTAAATTAATTTTTCATTTAAAGGTTTAATTTAATTTTTCCTTTAAAAAGTTACAAAAAATTATAAAAACTATGTTTTTTAAATGTAAAGATTGATGGAGAAATCAATAATTAATTTATATTATATGTATCTATCATCAAAATAAATATTATTTAACACACACCTAGCTTATAAATTTGTCAAAATTTTGGTACACAAACTTTAATCTGGGAACAACTAAAACTAATCTAAACCAAAATCGGCCACTCATACAAAATTATTAAAATTATAAATCAGCACTATCACAAACAAAATATAAAATAAAAATTAATCGTATAAAATGAGTCAATTTTTGTCTCTATAAACCAGCCACAACTAGCATCTTTTTCAATCGTACAACATGTTGTTATATAATTAATTGTTTATGCTGAAGATCTTACACGGGGTCCACAAAAATTTGTACCATTGAGAACCAATTGGACTCATTGTTTTTGTGAACAGAGGATAGGGACTCTTCTTATTTGGGTTTGACCAAGATGAAATGTATAGTGGATGGTGATGCACATGCAGTTAGCAATTGATGAAGAACCCAATTAGTAGAAGTGGTGGATGTACCCTACATCACCAAAGAACCATCAAAGTTTCAACTTCAAACATGTCCAATTGACCTATTGATGTATTTATTATTATTATTACTATCAATATTATTTTTAATTGTTTGACAGACAATTAAAGGAGAGGCCAGGCAGCTCTGACCGATTATTCACGTGATCCAATCACAGTTTAGAATTTCTAGGTCGTTCTACATATAAATACAAGTATTTCTTAATTAAGGTAAATTTAATTTAACATTTAATTATATCATTCGTCTTTTCAATTATAATATTTTTATATTTTGAATTTTGTAAATTTTTTTATTTATATTTTTTATAAATATTATTTCATTTTAAAATAATTTTTCAATTCAATTTCTATTATAAAAACTCTAACATAGTTAATAAATTTTGATCTTACCAAATCTTAGTGAGAATCATAACAAAACTACTTCGTTGTGAACTCACTAATCTACTCATGCATATTATCGAGATTTCTCTCCTTCAATACAACAACAACAACCTCATCACCCACAAACTCTCATGAGTCAAAACTATCTCTCTTCCTCTATCGATCGTCTCACGTAATATAATTTTTTCTTATTGATTTTTCTTTTATTATTAATTGTACATTATGCTGAAATTTCAAAATTAACTATCTTGTTGTTTGGTTTTGAGAAAATTCAGCTACCGTGTTGGTTTTATTAAATTGATATTGAATAAAATGCATTACCAATTACTCTGTGTTGTTTGTTAAACGAAGTATTCTTTTGTTTTCAATCACTTGTACCTAAATTTAAGGTTATGTTGTTGGTGTTGGAAGCTTCATTAAATTCACCTAAAGAAAAACTCTTCTTGCTAAGATTTGAGAGTGATGAGGTTGTTGTTGTGTTGAAAGAGGGGGAGCCTCGGTGATTTGTGTAGGGTGGTTGGTGAGTTCAAGACGATGTAGTTTTTGTTAGCATTCTCACAAACACTTGGTGGACCAACACATATTGATAGTGTTAGAATTTTTTAACGGAAATTGAACAGATAACTATTTTAAAATAAAACTATATAGTTACAAAAATATAAATTAAACAAAAAAACTTATGATAATCAAAATAAAAAAATATTATAATTATAAATATCCTTTACATGAATCAAAATTAAAAATATATTCATAAGTATTTAAGATAATTGCACTGGAAGAATACATTTTACAAAGGGATCAAACATAAACATAAAATAAAATATACTTTTAAAATTAATGTATTACACTTAATGATTAATGAAAAAATTCACAAATAATTAAAAAAAAAATTAAAGTGAAATAAAGAAACAACGTTTAAATATATTTGTAGTTGATATTTATTTTGAACTTTTATTTTATTATTTATTAATTTTTGTCACTAATCTTTTTTAAGTAATGAGTTTTAGTTATTTTCACAATCACAACAACTATAACAACATCATGTCATTGAAACCCATTCTAACAACTATTATTATATGTATATTACAATATTCTTCCAAAAGATATCAATTTAAGAGCATGGTCCATTGTTCCACATCATTGCAATCCATGTAAACTTAAATAAGACTTATTGTGTCACATCATCTTAAAACAATTCATTATTTTGTACAATTTAACTCTTAAAAATTATATTAGGTCCCCACAATTTTAATTTATACATTAATATTTTATTTGTGTTTAATTTTATTATAAATTAAAATATTTTAATTAATATTATTATATATTATTTTAATTTTAATTTAAAATAAAATTGAACTTAAATTTTTATAAAAATAATAAAAATTAAATGTTAAATACATAAATAAATAAAATGATAAAAGTAAATAATAAATTTAAATTTCGTTATTCTCGTGTCCAAAGCGCTCCCAAATATGCTCTACTAATCTACTTGAAGTTGTTGATGACCTCGTTCTTCACGTATACTTGTTCTCCTTTGTAATTTTGTTACGTGTTTCAGTAGTTGAGATGTTACTATCCATGTTATCATAAGAGTAATTAAAATCACGACCATATGTGTGGCGTTCGTCTTCAACGATCATGTTATGCAATATGATGCATGCATATATTGTATGTTTAAGGATTGGTTGGTGGTGATGGTAATTGAGAATTTTAAAAATTAGGATGTTGATCTCCACCTCGAGTATTCATTTGAGGTCTATAAAACATATTGTGATTGGTTGGTAGTGATGGTAACTGAGAATTTTGAATGTCAAGAAGGTGATAATTTTGCATAAAATGCAACAAGATCATTGAAGATTATATTGATTTGAATCCATTTGCAACAAACAATTTTTATTTAAAACAATAAGATGAAAAAATAAGTAAAAAAGTATTGTTAATAGAAGCTTAAAGAAAAAAACTTCAGTAACAAAAATTGTGAAAGAAAAAGAGTAAGAAAAAATAATTTGTTCCAATTAATAAGAAAATGTATTTCATATACAAATTATCGATAAAAAAACCAACGATCATAACTTAAAAAAAAATAACGCTCACAAATTAATATAAAAGGTAACGGTGATAAAATTATTATTATTAAATTGTAAAAGTACACTTATTTTTTAACGTACCCGTAATAACAAATGACAACTTGTCACAACTCCAACGGAACTCGCAAAAAACTGAATTTTACTTAACTTCACGCGGCGGGTGAACATACTTAGTAACCATTGGAGGTGCTCTAACACAATAATTGGTATGCACTTGAAAAAACTCTATTTGCATTCTTTAAAACATAAGTAAACTCTTTAAAATGAAATATATTTATTAGAGTTACTTTGTATTTTTATTTTGTTCTTGTTAAAGTTGCACATTAAACATTCAAATGGTTTTGAAATTAAACTTCGACAGTTCATGACAATAATCTTACAATTATTTGAAAGAGTTACGGTGAAAAGACTAATATTTATAATTTATAAAAGAAAAATGATACAATTAAATTAAAAATAAAAAATTAAATTAAATATTTAGTAAAAGATAAAAGACGAAAAATATATTTAAGCTAAGAAATGAAAATTTACCATAGCTATTTAGAAATGTTGAGTTCACCGTCACTTCTAATAATAAAATTTAACCATAATTGATGATGTGCTAAATAGACCAACGGTTTGTTTTTCAATATAAACAAATAAGTTATTTGTAAGAAACACACATTTATTTTATTTATAAATCTTGATTTGACAATTTTTATTTGTTAACAAAATGCATTTTATAGTTACACTAGAGATTAGAAGGGTCAAAACAATACAAATAAATTTAACAATCAAATGATAATTTTTTTATTGTCTTATTTCTATTAATTTTTTATGAATAAACTTATTTGAGTGAACTAATTACATATTATTATAGTAGTTAAATATGTAAACATACCAATTAGTTAAAATAATGGAGGTAACGAGACTACCCCATATTAATACAAGTAGTATCATCCCTGATTTGAGAATTAAACTGTTTAACTATAGTGTCCCTATAATTTTATCGACTAAAAAAACATTTAAGAGTTAAACTGATTAACTATAATATATAACACATTCATTAGCATTTCATTTCAACAGTTTAAACATGATTATCAATTCAATTCGTATAACAAATAATCCCAAGTTATCATATTTCATCACTATAAATACCCATTGTTATGCACACATAACTCAATCGAGTCATCTCACCCCATACATTAATTTCAAATGAGTTTGCTCAAAAATCGATTTTGACATTAACTTTGCTCCTTCTCTTCACCAATGGCCACATAGTGCAGCATCCCAAGGCATGGCTAGCTCCTTGCATGACTATGGCAAGTAGGGTTCCAAGTCTGGTGGGTCTAACACAACTTTGTTTATATGTCTGCTAAATTCAATATTGTTGGAATATTTATATTATATTTATTTTAATAATAATATGTGGGCATATATTTTTTTTATTATAATTATATTAACTATTTGTCAGTAAATGTCTTAATTGATTAGTGATCATATTAAGAATAAGACTAATTAGTGTTCATACGTACATGCTTATGAGTTTATCTTTTTTGTACTAAAACATGACTCTAGTAACAATATGTATGATAGAGCATATCTTATAAATTGTTTAAATCCAACATCTAGTACTCTAATGTAATAGTAAAAGTAATGCTCTGCCTAGGGAATAGCATGGGACAAAAAAGTGAAATCCCTTATTTTATAAATTAATTTTGCAAAAATGCATTATACCTACTATAAAAACCTAAGATAATACTAATTTTTATCTATTAGACCACCTACCATTTATATTTACGAATAAATCTAATATTGTTGAGGGTGAGTATTGAGAAAAACTTAAATTCTACATAGAAAAGATATAAGGTTTGACAATAATTTATAAATAGAGATACCCCTTATATTTCATGCTGATTTTTTAAAAATTACTTATACTCTGTAGAAAAAGACAAGGTTTAACCATAGTTTATATAAAGAGACATATCTCATCTTATAAGTTGATTTTATAAGTATTAGAAATAAGGAAAATTCTAATATGAATCACAATCTACCATGGATCAATATACAAGTTAAAGTTAGAATTTTCAATAATTTTAAATTATATATTGATCCATATTATGGACAACTTATCAAGGTGGTAGATTGTAGAATTTAACCTAGAAGTTGGTGTAAGATTTATGGGTCACATATGTAATTAATTAATAAAGTGTGTTAGGGTCATTGTATAATTAGCCAATAAACTAGGGGTCAAATAATATATAATAGTTTATGGCTAAAGAGCATAATAGTTATGAAAATTAATAGTGTAGATACCAGGAAGTTTCTAATTTAATGAGGGGCTGAATTGGAAATACTGCAATTTGGGATATAACTAATAATAGTTATATATAGGGGTAATGGTCCCCAAGGCAAACACAACAAGACTATTCAGTTTCAAAACCCTAAAGGAGAAAACTCTCTGGTTCTCTCTATCCCCATCAAGAGAGCAAGGTCTTCAGGGTGTTTTGCTGAGGAAGATCACCCAACCCATTGGCTCTATCATCATCATCTCAGGATTTCATTAATGGCAATTCCCACAGGTACGCTTCCGCTTTTGGCTATTCATCATGTAATTGACATGGATTGTTGAGCACAACGTTATTAGGATTTTTCCAACAATTGGTATCAGAGCCTACCATGTTTAATTCATGATGAAATTCGGTTATTGTCTATGTTTAGGATTCAATTTGGGAATTTTGACATGTTTGAAAAATTAGGGTTTGTAATTTGAGAATTT
>NC_021163.2:19868799-19893173 GCF_000331145.2 Cicer arietinum | reverse complement strand
TTGTTGAGATGGAAAAACGCTTTGTAAAAAGTGATAAGGCTGAAACAAGTTCTTTGCTTCAGAATTTAATTTCCATGAAGTATCAAGGCAAGGGAAATATAAGAGAGCACATTATGATGATGTCCAACATTGCTTCTAAGCTTAAAGGTCTAAAGCTTGAGTTGTCAGATGACTTACTCATTCATTTAGTATTGCTGTCTCTTCCTTCGCAATTCAGTCAGTTTAAGGTGACTTATAATTGTCAAAAGGAGAAATGGACTCTTAATGAGCTCATTTCATTATGTGTGCAAGAAGAGGACAGGCTGAAGCAAGATAGGACTGAAAGTGCTCACTTTACTAGCATCTCTAAAGACAAGGGCAAAAGGAAAAGAATTGAGGAGCCCAAGAACAAAGCTGCTGCTAAGGGTCCAGAACAAAAGAAGCAGACTAAGGATAACAACTGCTTCTTCTGCAGGAGTTCTGGACACGTGAAGAAGGATTGTGCCAAATATCACGCTTGGCGTGTTAAGAAAGGTATGATTCTGTCTTTGGTCTGTTCTGAGGTTAATTTAGCTTCAGTACCTAGAAACACTTGGTGGTTAGACTCTGGTGCAACTACTAACATCAGTGTTTCAATGCAGGGTTGCCTGAACTTCCGAAAGCCTAGTGATACTGAAAGATGGATCTATGTAGGAGATGGGAAGAAGGTAGAAGTTGAAGCCATAGGAAAATTTAGATTATTATTAAGTTCCGGTCATTATTTGGATTTAAAAGACACTTTTGTTGTACCGTCATTTAGACGGAATTTGATCTCTATTTCTTATTTGGACAAATCAGGATATTATTGTTCATTCGGGAATAAAGAATTTACTTTGTCTTTAAATTCGAATGTTGTTGGAACCGGTTTACTTTCTGGTTATGATAATCTTTATTTGTTGGAAACTGTGGCTAACTATAATGAAACCTTGAATGTGGAATCACGTGGTACTAAGCGGAAAATTGACAATTTCAATTCAGGGGTGCTTTGGCACAAGCGTCTAGGTCACATCTCTAAAAATAGAGTTGAACGACTTGTGTCAGATGGAATTTTAGATTCCATTGACTTCACAGACTTTAACGTTTGTGTAGCATGCATTAAAGGAAAACAGACTAAAGATAAGAAATTAGGCGCATATAGAGCTACAGACGTCTTAGAATTGATACATACGGACATCTGTGGGCCATTTCCAACTCCTTCTTGGAATGGTCAACAATATTTTATATCATTCATAGACGATTATTCTAGATATGCCTACCTTTACCTAATTCACGAAAAGTCCCAATCAATAGACGTGTTCAAATCCTTTAAGGCAGAAGTTGAGAATCAACTTAATAAAAGAATTAAAAAGGTCAAATCTGATCGTGGTGGTGAATACTACGGCAGATATGACGGTTCAGGTGAACAACGTCCGGGACCATTTGCCAAATACCTAGAGGAATGTGGAATCGTCCCACAATACACTATGCCGGGGTCACCCAGCATGAATGGTGTAGCTGAAAGACGAAACAGGACTCTTAAGGATATGGTAAGGAGTATGATTTGTCATTCCACCTTGCCAGAGTCACTCTGGGGAGAGGCATTAAAAACAGCAGCATACATTCTTAATAGAGTACCAACTAAGGCAGCGGCTAAAACACCTTATGAGCTTTGGATTGGGCGTAAGCCTAGTCTGAAGCACCTTCATGTTTGGGGATGTCCAGCTGAGGCAAGGCCTTATAGGCCGAATGAAAAGAAATTTGAACCCCGAACAATTAGCAGCTATTTTATAGGGTACTCAGAAAAATCAAGGGGCTATAAATTTTATGATCCTAATTTGAGAACAATTTTTGAGACGGGAACGGCAACGTTCTTTGAGGATATTGAGTTTGGGGGGAAGATTAAGGTTAAAGATTTTGTCTTTGAGGAAGAATCGGTAACAATTCCAGAACTGATTCTTCCACCAATTGACTTTCCCATTATTGAACAAACTCAAGATGATCTGGTTGTTCAGGAAGAACAAAATCCAGATCAAATTCAAGATCCTCAAGAACAAGTGCCTCAAGAGCCAGCTCCATTGCGGAGATCCACTAGAGAAAGGAAAAATGCTATTTCGGATGATTATGTAGTATTTATCAATGAGGTAGAGGAAAATGTTGGCATGACGGAAGACGACCCAGTCAACTTTCATCAAGCCATGCAAGATTCTCGTTCAGATAAGTGGATCGAAGCAATGAATGAGGAGTACAAGTCTATGCAAGACAATTCAGTTTGGGAACTTATCCCATTACCTGAAGGAAAGAAACCCATTGGTTGCAAATGGATTTTTAAAACCAAGCGGGATTCCAATGGTAATGTGGAGAGATATAAGGCACGTCTTGTAGCTAAGGGTTATACTCAAAAGGAAGGGATTGATTATAAAGAGACTTTCTCTCCGGTTTCATCGAAGGACTCTTTAAGAATAATCATGGCTCTTGTTGCTCACTTTAATTTGGAGCTTCATCAAATGGATGTAAAAACAGCTTTTCTCAATGGCGACATTGATGAGACGATCTATATGGTGCAGCCAGAAAACTTTGTGTTGGGAGACCCAAAGAATATGGTGTGCAAACTAAGAAAATCCATTTATGGGCTAAAACAAGCTTCTCGTCAATGGTACCATAAATTTCATCAAGTAATTCTCTCATTTGGTTTTGAGATGAATACAGTTGATGATTGTGTGTATCATAAGTTCAGTGGGAGCAGACATATTTTCCTGGTCTTGTATGTTGATGACATACTGCTTGCCACTAACGATATAGGCATGTTGCACGAAACTAAGAAATTTCTATCAAAGCATTTTGAGATGAAAGATCTTGGTGACGCCTCTTTTGTATTAGGAATTCAGATACACCGAGACAGATCTCGAGGTATTCTTGGATTGTCACAAAAGAGCTATATCGATAAGGTTCTCAAAAGGTTTGGGTTACAGGATTGCAAACCAGGGGACACCCCAGTTGCTAAGGGAGACAAGTTTAGTCTCAAACAGTGCCCTAAGGGAAGTTTGGAAATTCAAGAAATGCAAAAGATCCCTTATGCTTCAGCTGTAGGGAGTCTTATGTATGCCCAAGTATGTACGCGTCCAGACATAGCGTTCATAGTAGGGATTTTAGGCAGATATTTAAGCAATCCAGGTCTTGACCATTGGAAAGCAGCCAAGAGGGTCATGAGATATTTGAAGAGAACAAGAAACTACATGCTCACATATAGGAGGTCAGACCAGTTAGAGATCACTGGGTACTCTGACTCGGATTTTGCGGGATGCCAAGACAGCTTAAGATCAACTTCAGGCTATGTCTTTCTGTTAGCTGGTGGAGCAGTTTCTTGGCGTAGTGCCAAGCAAGGTCTTACTGCTTCATCAACCATGGCAGCAGAATTCGTAGCAATTCATGAGGCATCTGACCAGGGCATTTGGCTGAGAAATTTTGTCACGGGGCTGCAAATAGTTGAAGGGATTGAAAGACCACTCAAGTTGTATTGTGACAATAGATCAGCAGTCCTGTATTCTAACAATAATAGGAGCTCAACCAAGTCAAAGCACATTGACATTAAGTTCCTAGTTGTTAAAGAGAAGGTACAAAGTGGACAGATATCCATAGAACACTTAAGGACAAACTCCATGATTGCGGATCCACTCACTAAAGGTCTACCACCCAAGGTCTTTCATGAGCATACTGCTCACATGGGTGTGCTACAGTTTGAGGAATCTTGATTTTAGTGGGAGTTTCGTCCATTATGTAATTCATGTTCTATGTTTAATTGTAAAGTACAAATACATTGTATTTGGACTTTCTGATCAGAAATAAAGTTTAAAGTATTCAGTTTTTGGTTACTTTGTACATTTAAGTTATGGTATGATCTCATTCGATAAAGTAGGACCAGTTGAAAATTGACATGCATTGACCAACTTCATGTAATTTTCATGCTACACTTTTCATAATGGGTCTATGTCATTTAGTTGTGTCAGTACGGGTGATCATTGATGGGTTTAGTTATGCCTATTATGACGAAAGCCTCCTTGGTTCCATGTGCTGATATGATTAATGGATGGGACAATTTGGATTATACTCAAGGTAATTATAATGACATTTTTGACGTCATAAAGTCTAACACACTCCTAAGGATACATGTGTGACCAGTGGGAGATTGTAAGATTTATGGGTCACATATGTAATTAATTAATAAAGTGTGTTAGGGTCATTGTATAATTAGCCAATAAACTAGGGGTCAAATAATATATAATAGTTTATGGCTAAAGAGCATAATAGTTATGAAAATTAATAGTGTAGATACCAGGCAGTTTCTAATTTAATGAGGGGATGAATTGGAAATACTGCAATTTGGGATATAACTAATAATAGTTATATATAGGGGTAATGGTCCCCAAGGCAAACACAACAAGACTATTCAGTTTCAAAACCCTAAAGGAGAAAACTCTCTGGTTCTCTCTATCTCCATCAAGAGAGCAAGGTCTTCAGGGTGTTTTGCTGAGGAAGATCACCCAACCCATTGGCTCTATCATCATCATCTCAGGATTTCATTAATGGCAATTCCCACAGGTACGCTTCCGCCTTTGGCTATTTATCATGTAATTGACATGGATTGTTGAGCACAACGTTATTAGGATTTTTCCAACAGTTGGTTGTAATCTGATTTGATAGTCACGTATATATAATCATTAAAATTGTTTTGCACAAAGGTAGTGATCAAATTGCAGGTCATGAACTTTATAAAGTAAAAAATTCGATGAGATATATATCGCATAATTAAATATATCTATCTATATATATATATATATATATATATATATATATATTTTAATTTAATTATAAAATACTATATGTGTGTGTTACACATACACTTACATTTTAGTTTTGCGTTGATGCGTTTGTGTTTTATAAGCTCGACTTTCGCTTAAAATAAACAATAATGTATCCATTTATAACTTTGATGAATAGGACAAAGCACTTTACAAATCCACATGTGTAACCAAAAAGGAAAAGGTGAAAGAAGCTAAATTGAGTGCCAGGGAATATCAATATGCAATTGCAAGGTGTGTTTGTCATGGACTCACTTGTTGGCTTAAACTAAATGAAACATACTTACACAATGCCTCTTGTTCAACTTTACACGCAAGTTCTACATAAAGTAAAAAAAGCGTCGTTCAACTTTAAATGTTATTTCATATTAATGAACTTCAATTTATTACTACATAGAGTTATATATATCGGTCCTAAACAATTCTATAGACCCACGTTACAGGCTCACAATTGAGCATGCCTCCATGATCAAATCTTCACCATTTAATCAACATTACACAAGTATCCAAAAAATCCATTGAACATCTAGTAACGGTCTAACATACACGAGTAATTTTAACCTTTACATTTATTTATCTTGTACACACTCATATGGTAAATCCTCACACATTTTGTTGCCTTCACTTTCATTCTCCTTCCTCTCGATCAAATTAAGCTTTGTCACTGAGACTCTGTCGATTGCTAAAACTCCTCCATCATAATTGATCTTTCTAAGTTTGATGTTGGTCATTCTTATAGCGACCAAAGAATTTAGAGACAAAAATAAATAAAATTCATCTAAGGTATACTTCCTTGTACACCATGCACACTTGTCTTACTTATACACATTAGACATTCTAATGTCGTTTGTTTCAATAGCATACTCTAAAAGTTATAACAATTTGGAGTAAAATAAAGAGTTTTAATAATTTGGGGTTTTATTGATATTTTCTAATAATGATAAATTTGACCAATAATATATAGATTTTGTGAGGATCTTTTTCAAAACTAAATATCTTTTATTTACTTTTTCATATACTCAAGAACAAAACAAGTTTTAACTCTCCAAGTGTGCCTCTTAATTTATTTATTTTGCTTTCCCTTTGTGGATTTTCTATATTGTACTCTCTTTCTTTCAAATATGATTTTATTCCATTAAATTTTTTCAGTAAAAATTGATTTAATTGTATTTTTGGTCCCTTTATTTTAGCTGAATCACGAAATATCATTTTTTGCGTGTATTTAACCTACACTATGCCTCAAGATTTCAAGATGCAACAATTGTACCTGATATCTATGATCATAAATGGTGTGGTGTGACTTAAAAAAATCGACACTTCCTAGAATTTTGGACCAAAATTTTGTTTGAGGAACCGACCGGAGAGAAATCACATGGTTAATTTTTTTTTTCTCTCTTAGGTTTTTTTTTAATAATAAATTTATTAGAGTTGTACAAATGAAAAATGAAAAATGATGATATTTAGGTGCTAAGATAGTTGATGAGATGTCATTACAATTATATAATATCTTTACATTTTGATTATTGTTTTAAAAGAAAAATTTAACCGTCTTAGTCTTAGATGTTATTGATTAGGCTTTGGATTCAAAGTATGATGTGGATATTTGGTTTCACTAACATGTTTGATAAAAAAAATTACACTAACATTGCTTAAAAGTTAAATTCTAAATTTAAAATTGTCAAAATTACAATGAAAATATTAATTATATTGTGATTTTAATAATTAATAATTAATTTTCTTTTTGTAAAAATGAAATATAGCCTCTCTAAACAAATTATCGCACTTGGAATAATAAATTTAAATATATTTAATATTTTTTATCTTTTATTTATTAATACATATTTTTAAATTTTTAAGTTTTTAAATATATTAAAGAAATATCATTAATTATATTTTAATTTTTTTACAAAAATTAAAATTTTAATAAATAAAATAAAATATTTAAAAGACTAAAAATTGGAGAACGAGGAAGTAAAAAAAAAAAAAAGGTAAACAAGTAGAAAAGTAATTGATGGTAGTAAAAAAGAAGTGATTGATATATTGATTGCCCTAAACGCATTGAAGTAGTGCATAATTACGTAGAAAAGTAGCACACACACACACAAGAAGTGACATTAACATAGATGATGAGGTCCCTTTTGTCCTTTTAGAAAGTTTACAGAGCCCACCCCTCACAGTCTCCAATCACAAGTGGGATAAGATTATTTTGGAAGTTGGCTGTCCTGTTCATTCCTTCCCTACTTGATAATGACACTCACACTCACCCCACGCCACTACCTTCCTGGCCCCATCTTCCTACACATTTTATCTCTTAAATACATATTATTTTACCACCCTCAAACCAAAAATGGGTCCAAGGTAAAATGTAAATAGATGAAGTATTATTTGACAAAAACAATCTTTCAATATTCATCTTTCCTTATGATGAGTGTAGTTAATTTACGAACCAAATTTAATGGCTCATAGTTATATGCTGTGGTACTTAATTTTTCTTTTTCGAACCAAGTCATTAATGTATCATATTAAACCTATAAATACCGGCTCAATAAAATAGGACAAATATGGAAGAAATTACCTTTTTTTTCACAAGAGGAATAAATTATTTTGGACTTTGATTCCTTAAATTTACTATATAATAATTTAACTCAATATTGTTCTAAATATTGAAACATATTTTAACTCACGTTATCCTACCACAACTAGACAACTCAATTAGAGAATGAATTGAGCAAATTTTCCTTTTTTTAAAAGCCAGAATAATTAATTAAAAACATTAATAGGCACAAATAGGGCCTATTAGGAAATGAATACAACAAAAGTTAACTGCCAACGAAGTAAGAAATTGTGTCAATCATGAGACACCTCTACACAATAAATTTCAAGAAATAATTTATCATTTGGTAACTAAACTTCCCAGTTGCTAAATTTTGATGAGTAAAATGGATTTATTTTTTACAGATATAATAAATATAAAAGATGTATATTAATTGTTACTGTATAATGCAATAACTATTTTCATTATTCTAATGTAGTTTATATATATATATAACAATGAAATTTAAACATATTTAAATGAGAGTTGCATCATCAGTTTAAAATAGTTTTTCACCAAAATCTAATCAAAACTTTTTATATTGATTTGCAAATTCATTATGTTTCCACAATTAAAAATTAAGATAAAATAATTCATTTTCTGGTCGGCATCCCTCATCAAAAGAAAAAGAAGAAGAGGAGAAAATATATTACTTGTTGTCTTCTTTGTAACATGACGAGTTCATAATATAATAAAATGATGAGGAGAAATTTTTGCGATTATTGAGTGCATAAAGAAGAATAAGATTTGTCAAAGGTAGTGTTACGGTAGATGACACAGCAACTAAGGAACATTTGTCAGTTTTATTTACCAAAGTTTTTTTCTTAACCCTATTTACAAAAGTTTTATTTTATTTTTTACGAGAACGAAAGATTTTATTTTTATTTTTTACAGAAATCTAAGGTTATATTTAAGGGTGGAAATAGGTTAGACTCTAAAAGATTAAACAAAAAATGTTATATTTAAATGCTATATTTTACGTATTTATATATATTAAACAAAAAATGATTTTTCTAACAAAATAATTTAAAAAAAATCTGAAACAAACACCATTTAAATCCTAAAAAATAATTTTTGATTTCAAGAAATAAATTTTTTCCTAAAACAAATGCACCTCATTATTACCTCTCAAACAAATATAGAACGACTAATGAGTGATCATCTAATTGAACGGCTACCGAATATGAAACGATTACCAAATATGAAATCGCTACCGAATATGGAACGACTACCGAATATAGAACGACTACTGTGTGATTGCCTAATTGATAAACTTTAAAATAGGAAATAATATTATTAATAAATAATAATAATAAATAATATTAATAAATAATAAAATATATATAGACCGATCTGTCATGTTTAATAGACTTTTTTATAAGTCTCAGTCTGACCTATTTAAATAAACAGACTTTAAAAATAATTTGAGCCTAATTTTTTTATTAAATAGGTCAGACCAAACGATAGGTCTCTGACGAACGGTTTAGTCTATTCTCATCCTTAGTTATATTGTTAACTTTTAATCAAATCTTTTTTTTTTTTTCTTAATTTATACTACATCCATCTCAAAATATAAAAATTTTGTAATCAATTTACAATTATTACGAAAATTAATAATAGTATTAAATTTAATAATAATTAAAGTCATTTTTATAATTTTATCTTTTAAGAAAGAATTAATTAATATTTTATTTTTATAATATTTATATTTAGATGCAGAAAAAATTAATGTAAATTATTTAGAGGTGTTTATAAATAAATAATTTATATAATTAAAATTTTAAATAATCTTAAAAAAATATTCTCAAAAAAGTCATAAATTTAAAGACGTTACAATTTACTGGATTGTTTGTTTTTATTGCTTTATACTTTATAGAATCAAGTGCCATTAATTAGGATTTATTTTTTAAAAAAGCCTAACATTAAATACAAAGATCAATTCAGGTTTTGACAAATGTATGATGTATATATATTAACATAAATGTTAATCAAAACTATATTTTATAAAAATATAAAAATACTTTAAAATGTATACTAATATCATATGTTGTATTATATTTCAGAAAAAATAAAAATTATATATAACTATCATCTATTAAACTCTCAACCGACCTCGTTTTAAATCTTTCGTTGTCTACGCTAATGTCTGGTCTATTTTTAATTCCCTTGGTTGTAAGTAATTCTGCACACAAATATGACAAACCACGATTCGCTATAGTTAGAGAATGGTGCAAATGCAGTGCATCACATAACTTTTGATTGATACGATAATTTAAAGTTCGTTGGTCCTTAATTTAAAGCTCTTATAAAAAAAAATTGTCCATATAGATGTATACTACAATTTTTTGTTTAGTAAAAATGAAATATGCAATAACTAATATTTTTTTATCAAAGAGATAATAAACTCTATATTAATTCACACAAGATGATAGAGTTGTTGGTATTGTGACAGGTGAGAATCCATTTCCGTTTCCTTAGTGGCAGTTTTACTACTGCTGTCATATTTGTAAAGTAGTTCGGTACATTTGAGGTTGTTAAGTACTAAAATAACGGTCGAAATGGAAGAACGTAAAAAAAGGTGGCGGAACCACGTTGCTTCATTGTCATCTCTCACAAACACAAACACAAACACTCTTCTTACTTCTTCATCACCAAACAAACACCCTCACAACTCAAGTCCATGACTGTACAACCATGCAAATCCCATTTTATAAACCTTCTCAATTATCATCACTCATATTATTCATCCTCTTCTTTTTCTCTCATCGTGCTAATGCTTTTGGCACCATGGGACCAATCTCCGCTTCATTCGGAGAATACGAACTGTTCTGTTCTATCGACGCCAGTGGAAAACAAGACGTTATTTGTTGGGGCAAAAATATAACTTCTCCGCCGCCACTTCCGTCTTCTTCTTACGTTACCAATATTCCTGCCATGGCGGCACTTTCCGGTGGCGAAGGTTTTCTCTGTGGCATTCTAGCAAATACTTCGCAGGCGTTTTGTTGGGCTGCTACTTCAAAACAAAACGCAGATCCTGTTTTGGTTCCTTCGGTTTACCGGAGTACTGCTTACTCCCATATCGCCGCCGGTAAGAATCATGTCTGCGCCGTTAGAGGTTCTTATTACGCCGATCGTGATTCCGGTACCGTTGATTGCTGGCAAATCACCAAAAAAAACGGAACTTTAATGGCGGTGCTCAGTGAATCGTTTGAAGACCAGTCAGTTACTAATCTTGAAATGAACCGTGTTGTTTCCGGCGAAGGGTTCACCTGCGGTGGAGTCAGAGACGGTGGACTTGTTTGTTGGGGACCCAATTCAACAAACTTGAAAGTTTCCAACGTTTCGGATAGTTTCGCGGTTTTAGCTGCGGGGAGAACCGCCGTATGCGGTGTTTCGAATATCTCCGGCGATGTGAGATGTTGGGGTGATATAGAATCTCCGTCGACGGAGATTCGTTTGGTTTCGCTCTCCGGCGGGGCGCGCCATTTCTGCGGCGTTCGAGAGGATAACCATGTTATTGAATGTTGGGGTAATTTGAATTCATCTTTGGTTCCAAAAGGTAATGGCTTTATGGCAATTGCTTCTTCTGATTACACAACTTGTGGTATAAGGGAAGTTGATCTTCTTCTAGATTGTTGGTTGGTCAACGCTTCAAAGCCTGATTTTGACCCTCCTTTGGAGCTTTCAAGTCCTGGTCTTTGCAGGTCAAGTTCTTGTGAAGTTAATGAATTTGATTTCAATGTTAGTGTTCTTAATGAACCAGATTTGACAAGCTTGTGTGTTAGACAGGATTTGAGGATTTGTTCACCTTGTGGTTATAATTGTTCACAAGGTTTCTTTTTGTCTAGTCCTTGTACTCAAAATTCTGATAGAGTTTGCACAGCTTGTTCACTTTGTCAGAATAGTTCTTGTGTGAGTGTTTGTAGACTTCATTCTTCAACTGGGTTTTTGCATTGGCATCATATTCCTAGATGGGTTTTCATAATTGGATCTTCTGTTTTTTGTTTCTTGTTGATTTTGATTTGCGGCTGTATTTTTCGATGTTTGGTTTCTACAAGAGGACAACAACATGGGACAAAGAAACAATCCAAGTCTTGTATTGGTAAAATGGAACAAGAGGATGATGATGTTGGTGTTGTGAATGGTAATGGTCTTCTTCATACTTCACCTTCTGTTGCTTCTTGTCCTGGTTTGCCTCAGGTTTTCAGGCTTTCGGAGTTGAAAGACGCTACAAATGGTTTCAAGGAGTTTAATGAGCTTGGAAGGGGAAGTTATGGATTTGTTTACAAAGCTGCTTTGGCTGATGGGAGAGTTGTTGCTGTTAAGAGAGCGAACGCAGCAACAATAATACACACTAACAATCGCGACTTCGAAATGGAGTTGGAAGTTTTGTGCAAAATCCGTCACTGCAATATTGTAAACTTGTTAGGTTATTGTGCTGAGATGGGAGAAAGGTTGCTTGTTTATGAGTATATGTCTCATGGAACACTTTATGATCACATTCATGGTGGTCTTTCTCCTCTTAATTGGAGTCTTAGGCTTAAAATAGCTATGCAATCTGCAAAGGGTCTTGAGTACCTTCACAAAGAACTATTGCCTCCAATTGTTCATAAGGATCTCAAGAGTTCCAACATTCTTTTGGATTCGGAATGGGGTGCTAGAGTTTCAGACTTTGGACTTCTTACTTCAAGCGATAAAGATCTTAACGGCGACTTGGAAAGCGATGTTTACAGCTTTGGGATTGTGTTGTTGGAGATTCTAAGTGGAAGGAAGGCTTATGATAGAGATTTTGATCCACCTAATATTGTTGAGTGGGCAGTGCCTTTGATCAAACAAGGTAAGGCAGCTGCTGTAATTGATCGCAATGTTGCGCTTCCGAGAAACGTCGAACCATTGCTTAAGCTTGGTGATATAGCAGAGCTTGCCGTGAGAGAGAAACCAAGCGAGCGTCCGCCTATGTCGGATATAGCCTCTTGGTTGGAGCAAATTGTGAAGGATGGATTGATCTTATAGCATTGGTCATTGTTTGTTTTGATCATGTGAGTAAAGCTCCTATTCGGTTGTAAATTGTTTTTTTGAGTTTGTTGTAGATTGCTTATCCTTTTGTATTTCTTTGGTTTCATTTTTATTAATCTTCACAAAGTGAAGAACATGGCATGTTGCACTATACAAAATTGTTTATTTGTACATTCTGATCTAAACTTTTTTCTGCTCATATTAAGCCTGAAAACCAACTCAAGGATACAGATGAAGTAACTTTCATGTGTAACAGTGACAGAATAATAGTCACAACATGAATTTCTTTGGTCAAGGTATTGGTTATTATTCAATAAATCTGCAACCTTGTTCTTGCTTAAAACCACTACGATCATGTGTTACAATCGGGAATTGTAGTTGATTAATTGCCTTGCACTTTTAGCAATACCACTTTTATTTACCTACCATCATACTTATTGTGTTTAGTTATTATATTTTTCACTCAGTTGCACTCTTGATCCTTAAATCTTCCAACTCTTTCAATCCTTAGCTCAAATGAGTTGAGTTAGCCGACCCTTCAATAGTAATTAGCAACTCCATGTTAGCAATTGTGTTAAATAGTAGCTATAGTTGTGATACCGGGCTATAGTGCAACATAATTTAAACAAATCGTTATTATTCTGCGATATATTATTTAATTCAAAATATTGTCAAATAGCGACTATAGTAGTGCGATAGCACTGCAATGTTGCAGAATTTTAACAAACCACAATTTTTTTCGATATGTGATTGACAACATTGCATGTTACCTATTATTAACACAACATTGTTAAAAAGCATTAGCAGATCTTATAAAACTCCTATTATGGCAGAGTCTACAAAAATGTCAACTCTTCTTTGGATCCAAGGTGAGTATATTTTAGCACCAAGTTGCTCCTTATAGCAGTGCTGTGTTATTGAGGGGTAACAGTCTCAGACTTTTGTCACCATAATAACAACCAAACCATTACTTGTAACTATTAGTTATCTTAATGAACAAGAATCTTTGTTTCCTGTCGAAGTAAAACTTCAAAAACTTTTCTTTCCAGGAGGATCTTGCACATTATAATATTGATGATTGTCAGTTAATGAGACTTGCAAGTTGCAACATGTGAATGCATGTGACCTTTTCTGTTTAATAGTAGTAAATTCATTCCGTATTTTTATAATACTTCAAAAACATATGTCATAATCTTTCATAATTATTTCTGCAAAAGGATGATTGAATTTTCAAGCATCAATTCACTATGCTATGTTAACAATTAGTTGTAATAATGCATAAAAGATGTTGGGATATTGATTCCACTTAAATCATTCAATTTTTTTTCAACCCAAGTTCAATATTATGAAACTTATGCCAGATTTCTAATATTAACTAGGGAATTAAATTCTTAAAGCAATATATAGTCATACTTGAGTTCTTCATGAATAACTAGTTCCTTCAATTATTTCCAAAGGAAGCAAGAATTGTAAAGTCAAAGAATCCACCGCAAGATCTATGACTCATATATCTCTAGAAAAATCATAATCAAGAAATTTATCTACATTAGATTCATTACTAGGTATTCACTTTCTAGCTTATATTTTTATATCGGTATAAACCCATGTTCAAAGTACAAAATATTAATTTCAAAATTTCATTGAGATTGATTTAATTTAAAAGGGGCTCCGTGGCAAACAACCAAGGCAGATAAATTAAGATGAGACATGGAAATGTACAAAGTTAACTCTTGCATATATAGGTTGAACGACCATGTCAAAAAGGAGAACTTGTGAAACCATGCAATTAGAGTTGTATATTGTCGTCCAAGTCAACTGATAAATATTAATATTATTAGATTGAACATTTTTATCTGAGTTAGAATAAGAACTTCGCAGCTGCGTGCCTTAGTCTCAAGTGTTGAGTTTACACCTCATGTGACTCTAATTGAATCGACTCTACCAGTAGACTCCAAATAATTCCTCCAAAATTGAGTTTTATTTGAATAACTTCTTATCAATATTCCTAACTAAATTATACATTGGTACCTTTAATTTATTTTGTGATTTCAATTTAGTCTCATAACTATTTTTTATTCTATTTTAGTGCATTAAATTTAACTCTGTTAATCAAACTAATCATTTCAGTCAAATCTCGATTAACTTTATCTACTTGTCACAGCACATCACTTTTAGACATACCCAATTAAATTGTTACACTTGATCCCCATTAAAATATAAACTAGTTTTTCTTTTAAAATAATAAAATAAAAAGACACTGCTAGAAGTCTTATGGAAACTCCTCTGATTCTTCTTCCATCGACCATCCCGTTGTCATGGTTAATGGAGTTCCCACAACGTATGTTCAAGTGTTTAATGGCACTTCCTATCTCTATTTTACTGAAATGTTGCATTGTTAGACTCATTATCACTTTAATAAATAAAAATTGATTCAAAATAAATGTTATTTTTAACTTTTAATATAATTTTAATTTTTTTTTTATATTTGTCTTCAATAGTTATTACGTACACACGTACAAGATATTATCGTATTTTATATTCATGAAAGTCAAAATTTGATAAAATGAATTATATTTTATTTCTTCTAATTATTAAATTTTTTAATAGGTTCAAAAATCTTAAACGAAGTAAAGTGTTGGTTATTGTTATTCAATTGGAATTTTGAGGTTTTGTGGAATTTAGGGCAATCAATTTCATTTATAATCTGTTTGTTCCTGTCAGATCGGATGTTTGCATTACAGCAATTTGTTACAAGGATACCTGATAAAGTTGTTTTTACAGTTAGGATTGTGTTGTGATTTGTTCTCTCGAAAGCTTGCAAAAATTTATAGAACCCTAATTTGGAGATGGAAGAAAATGAAATTTGCATAAATTTGAGATCTCAGCAAAGTTAACAGAAATCTAATAAAAAATACTAATTTTGTGGCTGATTTTTTAAGGCCAAATTTAGTCGTATTTCTAAACACTCAAAATAGAGTGTTCTGTTGTAGATGATTTCTTAGAGCCAAATTTTCAAAAGCGGCCAAATGGAACCAACCATTAGTTCTATTGGGTTGCATATTTTGTTATAGAAAAACACTAAATTCATACTCATTGATATAGGGGTATAAGTGGACCGGGTAAATTCAATGAATTCGAACATCTAAATTAAACCAAACCAAAAATCATCCATTATATTTTCTAATTGGAATGAAAAATCAAATCAAATTAATGTTAATCGAAGATCATTTGTTCGGAAAACAGATTTTAGTTTTAAAAACCAATAAAAACCAAATCAAACTAACGGTGCTGATAATATATACAATTTTTACACTATACGTTCATAACCTGTAAAATAAATACAAGCTCAATCAGCATCTAATGTTTTTGTTGTGAAAATCTATTGTCTCTTTTATTTTATTTTATTTTAGACTTGTATCGTTGAGGCGGACTGCTATGGTCTATTTTAGACTATTGTTGTCTATTTTAGACATTATTTTATTTTGTCCTGTATTTAAAATTTTCATTTAGATTCTAGATAACTATTTTTTTTTTTAATTTGACATTATTACTACCTACTTTATATTTTGATTTGGGGTTGTTAAATTTTGTTACTACTCCCTATTATGTTTTAGATAACAAAATTATAGGTTTCTAGTTATCACTTATTCCAAATTCTATTAGAGGAACACATTAAAGTGGGAATTGAATATGGTATTTCAGATTATATTTATGAATCTGCCAAAAGAATTAGAATTTTTATAGTTTTGTTTTACTAAAATGACTCTTTGGACACAAGTTTTAAAATCTAGTGATTTTGGTCCTTTATTTTGAAAATTTCAATTTTAACTCTCTTAATTTTAGTTTCTTTTGCAAATAGGTGGTCCTCATTGATTTTTATGATTACATGAAATATACATTTCATTTTTCTATTTTATATTTTAAAATTGTCGGATCATTTAATTTTTTTAAAAATTGCAAACTCATTTTTTTAATATTATCACTTCACTTTTTTAAATTTGATTAAAATATAATATTGATCATTAATCTTCTATCTAATATTCATTTTTGTCCTTTATATTTTTTTATCCTTTTTGGTCCTTCGCCTTTTATTTTCTAATTTTTTGTTCTTTATCTTTTACGTAATATTCATTTTAGTCTTTAATAAATGTGAAAAACTTGTATAATTTAGGAAAGATAAAAGACCGAATATTTATTAAGTAAAAGATAAAAGACTAAAACAAAAGATAAATTATCATAATAAGTTTAAAATATATATAAAAGATCAAAACAAATATTAAGTAAAAGATCAAGGATTAACATTATATTTAAGCTTTTCAATTTTTTTAAAAATTGTCAAAAAAAGTAGAACTTGACAAATTTAAAAATAAAAATAAAAATAAAAATGAAATGATAATTAAAAAATAGAGTTGGCAATTTTTTAAAAGTAAAAAAAAAATGAGGTGGAAATTTAAAAAAAAAATTAAGTTGTATAAAAAAAAATAACGCAATATCAATGTTGACTGAGTCAAAATCAAGAGGGTCAACTATTTGCAAAAAACCTAATGTTAAGGGGTTAAATTTCGTCGTTTATTTTTTATGTAAAATTCACCGTAGTCCTTAATAAAATGAAAAACTTGTATAATTTTACGAAAGATAAAAGACTGAAACGATTATTAAGTAAAAGATAAATGACTAAAATAAAACGTAAAAAATCAAATCGAATTTAAAAATGTATATCAAAGCCGAAAACAAATATTAATTAAAAGTTAAAAGATAAAAGATTAAAATTATATTTATGCCTTTAAATTTTTTAAAAATGTTGCCAAAAAAATTAAAACACTGAAAAATTTTAAAAAAATAAAATAAAAAATGAAGTGATAATTAAAAAAAAATTGAGTTGACAATTTAAAAAAAACAATGAGTTGGTGATTTTTTAAAAACTAAAAAAAAAATTAAAAAGAGGCTAAAGTTAAGGGGTTAAATTTCATATTTTACATAATGTTCATTTTAGTATTTAATAAAATGAAAAATTTGTATAATTTTTCGAAAGATAAAAGATTGAAACAATTATCAAACAACAGATAAATGATTAAAATAAAAGATAAATGATCAAAACGAATTTAAAATATATATAAAAACGAAATACAAATATTAAGTAAAAAAAAATAAATTATTGTAATTATATTTAAGCCTTTAAATTTTTTAAAAGAATTGTCAAAAAAGTAGAACACTTGACAATTTTTTAAAAAAAAATTAAAAATGAAGTGATAATTAAAAAAAAAAAGAGCTGGCAATTTTTTAAAAAGTAAAAAAAAATTAATGAGCTAGAAATATAAAAAGATATTTAAAAATAGTTGTATATTTCACATTGATAAAAAAAATAAAATAACAACGCAACTTTAGTGTTAATTGAGTCAAAATTAAGAGGGTCCAATTATTTACAAACGAGCCTAAAGTTAAGAGACTAAAAATATAAAATGTAATTTTTAAACTAGAGAACCAAATTTTAATTCTTGTAGGGCAAAAGGTGCATTTTAACTTTTTGTGTGTGTGCAAATCCAATCACCATTAAATGATGACTAATAATATTTAGACTATCGATTTATATATACAAATAAAATCATAACAAAATTTAGTTAAATCCGTCTTGATTTTTTCGTGTGAATAAAAATATTTTATAACTAAGACATACATAAAGTTAAGAATTAATTTCATAAAAAATATTAATTATTTTTTAAATTTTATTTTGTTTTAATTTAAATAAATTTGTGTTTAGTTTAACATTTAATTTTCTATTTTGTTTTATTTGTATTACTATCTTAATTTTGCGTCCAAGGTCACAACAATCTTCTTCTCTAATTCTATCATAGTGCAACCCTCGATGTATCCTACTTAAAATGTACTTGCAAATTTTTTGTTTCACATTAATGTTTTATATTATAATTATAATGATTTACATTTGACAAATTTTTTGTAACATATTATAAATATTTAGAGAAGATGATGAAGAGCATACCACGTATAAAATAATGTCGTGAATAGGCTAGATTGCTTGAAAATTATTCTCAATTGTGCATATTATAGACTATATAGACATCCAAACTCAAACTTTAATATATTGTCAAGATAAATAGAAACTGTGAGTAAAAAAAACAAGATAAATAGAAACTGTTTAAAAGTTAACATCAACATTTGATTAAAATTTAATAATTATTGTTATTTTTACAAAAAAAAATTATTGTTTTAATCGTTTGGGTATGATATATGAAAGTTTCTCTCTTAATTTTATTATTATAGCAAAATAGAATACGATTTAGCTGGAACCAAAATTGATGGTTCTATCTTTTGTTTTTGTTCCATCACACACTTGTATTTAGAAGTGTACAAATAACAAGTTAAATTGAGTTTGATGTGCTTTTTTTAATTTGATCTCAAAATTTGATATTTGAATTTGTAAACTACAACTTATCTCTTAATTTCATTAAATCTAATGAGTTGCGAGTTTAATAAAGACAAAACAAAATAACAAGTCTTTTATAATTATCACTTGACACTTGTCAATTTATTCAAGAAGAATAATTCTTAACATTGTTTTTCAAAAACATAAGTTACAATTGATAAAATTTTGTAAATAATAAATCAATAATAATATAAAATAATTATTTGTCTTTAAAATAATTTAAAATGGAAAAGGACCATTTTTCTTACTTTGTTTTTGTCTTGTTTTACTTTTTTGACCATATTTTTTTAGATGTGTTTGACCAACTCATTACTTAAAAGAGAGTCTAAGATAATATTTTAATAATTGTGTTTAGTTAAAAATAAAATTTAAATGTTTTATAAGATATTTTACTTATCTCCTCGAAATCACAAAGAAATAGGGAGTGACCAAATTAAATAGGAACGTTGATTTTTCCCATCCCCTTCATTTCCCTTTTATCTACCTCCAACTTAAAATTGTTTCCTTGATATTTGCGTTTACATTCTCTGTCATTATTGGATATCATAGTATGTTTGATATCAAAATTTAAAGTTGTTTCTTTTTTTTTTTTTTTATCTTTATTCATAATCTGTGCCATTATCATTGTACAACCAGAAAATGACTGGCAAAGATTATGACAATATATTTTGGCTATATTAATTACTAATTACTACTTTTATACTACTTATAAACGAAATTGTAATTGATTACTTTTAAAAATCATTGAACTTAGTACATACAAGTTTTTCTTCCACTTAAGGTGAATTATTTACAACAAGATTTTTTTCATACACATAATGTAGAAATAAATCTGAAATTCACAATTTCACATACCAAAAAAGAAATACAAGTAATTAAGGTTTTACCAAGTTTTATTTTATTGCCTTATGAACCAAAATATCATTCTATATATGAAATGCAATAATTAATTTCACCATTCAAGGAGAGAATTGGGGAAATTGAATGTGTACAAAAAAAAAAAAAAGTGGTATTGACTAGAAGGTAATAATTTTAACGTTACGCGGTTGGGAAAATTTGTGTGTCCATGTTATAAAAGGTGTTTGAATCCTTGACATTTTTCACTTGGCTAGTGAAGTTGGGTATGGTAGAGAGCACTAAGGTGTTTTTGATTACCCCACCATATATTATTAGAATAATAATAATAATGCAATGTCACATAGAAGAAAAAAACAAGGACAAGTGAAGCATAGAATCTTCAATGCAAAGGGTAACAAGGTTAGTCCAAACATACAGACAGTGCCAAATATTTTTAGTTCTCATGAAAAAGGGAAGAAAAAATTGAGATGACAAATTGGAGTTGTTTTCTGCAATCATGCAAAAAAGATTAAGGTTTTGTTATATAAAAAAAAAACATTTTTACAATATATTTTGTGTTTGACTGTTGTTCAAAGAGTATGGCAGTGTTGTTTGATGGTCCTACTTTAGTTTCCTGTCTTACTTGAAGGGAACCTTATATTCGGTCACTCTGCCTTGTGCATGTGGTTTTGCCAGTCACTTCTGTTTCTGTAAACCAATGGTAACCCCTCCTTCTCAGGTTTCCATTATTTTAACATAGTATGCAATTCTTTCACCACTTTCTCTCATCATTCAGCTCATCCATGGTTTTCATTTTTCATTTTTTTTCTTATTTGTTTGTCTTACCCTCATGTTACTAAGTGAAAGGGTTCTAGTAATTCTTAGATCATTTAAGATAAATAAAATCTAATTAAAAATTATTTTAATTAAAATTCACTATGACTATTCGTTCTTTAGTAAAGTTAATTAACCTCCTTAGTTTGATCACTTTTGTTTATTTTTTAGATTGAATAAAGTTATTTACTTTAATTGTTAATATCAATGTCTTATAACTAATGTTTTTTAATTACTTTTAGACGTGCAACTCTCTTCTAAAAGATCATAGTGTCTAATGATCAATTGAGTCGGTTATGTCATTAGAGTATTATTTAGTAGCTTAAACACATGAATGATTGTAATTTGTGTCATAATCTTAGTACGTCTAAGTCTAATTGTGGTTGAGTTAGCTACTTATTTATATATTTTTCTTTTAAAAAAAATATTTTATGAAAATGGATTTCTTAAATGTTAAGAAATTAGTAAATTATAAATCTTTTCACACTTGTCATTCCAGATTTGAATTTAAAAAGATTATAGTGTCATGTTCGGAGTTGATGTGTCACATGTTTTTGAATAATTAGAATATAGAGTTAATTAGTTAAATAAAGCTTTTATGAAGAAGATGGTTGTCTCTCATTGTAGAGGCTAATAATAATAATGTGTAGTGTACTTATTTATTGATTTATGTACATGTATTTGTTTGTGAGCATAGGAATTGATTTGAAATGCTTGCAGAAACATGTACAAAGAAGGGACATAAAGGAAGAAAAACAAATAAAGGAACAAGTACCTAAGCTCATCCTAATGAAACTCCTCTGGTAAGACTCTGATGTATTTCATATAATATCACGTGTAGCAAGAGTATTAATAATAAGAAAATTAAAATTAAAAAAAGGAACAACACAAAGTATAAATGGAAAAAGACAAGTTAGTGAAAGATCTCGTTCTCTGAAGATATTCAATAGTGGGGTGATAGGAATCTAATATGATCCAAACACTTGGAGACAAATTTATTTCAGAACATCAATAAAAGAATTGCCTTTTATGTTTAATAGAAAGAGAAATTGAACACCCAAGAGTCCCTAGAGTCATAATAGCATTCATCTACTATAAACATCAAAATAAATAAAAAATAAAAAATAATTAAAAATCTTGTTTTTATTCACCTTTATCACACACACACACTCTTATATTTGACCCTTTTAATTTCTTCAAAGTCATCTTAACTTTGAGACACAATTTAGAAAAAGGTAAGAAAAAGACATGATGGTATTCAATCTTTCATGTAGAGTAGAATTATTTTTTCAAACTTAACTTTTACTTCATTCCAAAAAAATTCCAACTTAAAAGCTATACTTGGTTGGTTTTCAAAGTAGAAATAGTAACCTATGAAACTATGAGGGACCCTTTTGTCTTTTAGGTGGAAAATCAATATATGAAGAACTTTAACTTTAAATTTTCTTCCTTCTTACCTCTTACTGTATATATGTTGATGATCAATTTGCTCCTATCCACAACTTTCAGATCACTTCAAGCTCTTGAGATAAAAAGGTACAATTTTCTTTGCTCTATGTATCTTATAACCATCTTTCATTTTGTGTGTAATAATTTGTATATAATTAATTACATTTAGTATTTGTGTAGTGACATAATGTATAGATAGATATATATACTTTTGTGTGCCTGGCTCCCTGTATGCCATTTGTAGAGTTCATCAAAATAGTGATGGCTTTAATGAATGGCGTGCGAGGAGCCATGCATGCTGTGTATATTTTCTATATCCTGTACAAGATCTTGTTCTTAATTTTTGCATGTTATCTTAATTATGTTTCAATCTTTTCTTGTTTGTATTGTTTGGTTGTTTAATTTTCATTCACCTTTGGGAAGGGATGCAGGGGAAGCAGGGGTGTAGTAATTGATCTTTGGATTGGATCTTCTTTCTTTAGGTGTCTAGATGGATAATTAGTACTAATCTGTTTTTAATTAATAATGCAATGTTCAAGTGAATTTATGTATATAGAGCTTCATTGTTCAAGATGCCTTTGACTTGGTTAGATTAGATAGTAGATAGGTAGGTTTTTATTAGGTATAGATAACAAATAATTTTTTAAATTGTGAATGTTGCTTTCATATTTTTGAACAAATATTTTAAATAAAATTAAAATAACAATGATTTTTGTTTGTGAAAATATGTTAGTATTTAGTATAGTTAGTATCACATAAGAATGATATGACAATTTTTGTTTTCATGTTTTGTTATATTACTTTCTGACTTTATTTGATCACTTTAGAGGTTAATAATTGACTTATTAATTTGTCCATGTGTAAAGATCATTATCACTCTCAAGTGGACGTAGTCACCAATCGTTTTCGTAGTTCTGTTGTCATTTTTGTTGTAATTGAATAGTTAATTGTTTATGTATAAACTCATCACTAAAAAATTGTTTATGTGTAAATATTAAAACACATTCATTACAGCACAGTAATGAGAAGCTTCTCAATTCAAATAATTAATTAATGATACACATTCTTTCTTATAATTATTAAGCTTATTTGCTTCAGAAAATATGTATTGTTTTCACTATCTGTCTAAAGATGAAATTGCAAAAAAGAAAAAGTATTTTTGATTGATGGAGACCAAGGAAGTTGAAGTGGTGGTCCAATAGGGCCATAGTCCAAAGATGCAGTGCAAGAAATTGAGAGAATCCCTGACAAGGGCCAACAAATTGAAAGCAGGAGTTCAGAGATTCCATGACAAAAACAACTTGAAGCCTTTGTTTCGATATTTTATCGAATAATTATCAAAGTTCTAGCCCAATAAATAGGCTAATGATTGGTGTCATTATAAATAATGAGTTTCTTTTTCCACCATAGATACACTTTGGAAGTACATATTTGTAAAAAAAAAAATGTTTTTTGCCCTCTAGATTTGTTCAAACATAATTTAGTTGCCCTTTGAATTTGTACTACGAGGCAGACATATATGATTTTTTTAAAAACATGAGGCCCAAATATCTAATTTTGTGTATGTCATTACCTCATTAGTAATATTATCTCTAAAAATATGTTGTATTCTTAATATGTTGAATGCTTGTATATAGTTTTGGTGTTTTGTTTTCTACCAAATATACCAAATATTCGTTTAGGTTCTTTCAATTTTGTTTTGATTTTTTATCTTTTATTAAATATTCGTTTTGACTTTTTATCTTTTATCAAATAATTTTTTAATTTATTTTTGTTCTTTATCTTTTATAAATAATGAATGTTAGTCATTTTCTGTTGGAACACTATCAAGAATGGAGGGTGAATCAATGGTGAAAATTGATAATTGAAAATTGTGATGTTTTAGAAGATGATGGAGAAAAGAGAGAGATTATGGAATAGAGTTATTTTCTGATTTTCATTAGTATATCAAAATGGCATTAGTAGTTAAAACTATACACACAAAAGTATTTATATGGGGTACAATGTGGAACCAAATTAATTTGGCCCAAAACAACAACTTTTGAATTATATTTAACTTCCAATACACCACCTTAATTCAAATGTTTCACATTCTTTATGCCTAGCTTCATCACAAGTTTGTTGAAAACCTTATTCGCACGCCTTTCGTCAACAAATCTGCAACTTGTTCTTCGCTTTTGCAATACCTCAAACGTAATTGTCCGGAACTCGCTAGTTCCCTCAAATAATGAAACTTCATCTCAATATGCTTGCTCCTCCCATGTGCTATGGGATTCTTAGCAAGGTTGATGGCTGAAACATTGTCCATCAACAGCAGAACAACTCCTCTCGTGTTGCTGTCCAGCTCACG
>NC_021163.2:19867776-19868484 GCF_000331145.2 Cicer arietinum | reverse complement strand
CCGGCCGTTGATTTCCGATCGTCCTTATCTCCGCACCAATTGGAGTCGGTGTATCCGAGTAATTCGCAACTTTTGCCCATCACTTGCAGGAAATAAAATTCCACAACCAAGAGTACCTTTCACATATCTAAGTATCCTCTTAACTGCTGCCAAGTGTGATACCTTTGGCCTCTCCATGGACCTACTTGCAATACCGACACTAAACGCTAAATCTTGCCGCGTATTGCACAAGTAACGCAATGATCCTATCAATCTCCGGTATTGAGTATGATCCACATCTTGCTCATCTTCACTCTTAGACAGCTGCAAACGTGCCTCGGCTGGTGTTGTGGCAGCATTGCAATGCTCCATATCACACCTCTTCAAGATCTCCATTGCATACCTCTTTTGATGCATGAGCAGTCTCAACTTTGTCTTTTGAAATTCTACTCATAAGCTCTTCTTTGAACTTTGAAATGTAACTTTCACAGCTGCCCGTAATCAATAAATCGTCCACATAAAGACAAAGTATGATTACTCCTTCGCTTGCATCCGACTTCACATAAACACCATGTTCGGATACGCACTTCTTGAAACCAATGTCTATAAGAAAACCATCTATGCGTTTGTTCCAAGCTCTTGGCGCTTGCTTCAAACCATAGAGTGCCTTCCTTAGCTTGTAGACCCTTGCCTCTTGATTTTTAATCACAAAACCAGGTGGTTGTCCAA
>NC_021163.2:19867476-19867760 GCF_000331145.2 Cicer arietinum | reverse complement strand
TCACAAAACCAGGTGGTTGTCCAACATAGACCTCCTCATCAAGTGGACCATTCAAAAATGCCGATTTGACGTCCATTTGATATAACGGCCAGCTGTTGTTATTAGCTATCACAACAACTAACCGAATGGTTTCATGTCTTACTACCGGTGCGAACACTTCATCAAAATCTATCCCTTCCTTTTGCAAAAATCCCTTTGCAACTAATCGAGCTTTATGCTTGATTATTTCACCTTTCGGATTCGTTTTCCCTTTGTAGACCCATTTCACACCAATAGCCTTTTTA
>NC_021163.2:19851452-19862528 GCF_000331145.2 Cicer arietinum | reverse complement strand
TTCCTTAACTTGTAGACCCTTGCCTCTTGATTTTTAATCACAAAACCAGGTGGTTGTCCAACATAGACCTCCTCATCAAGTGGACCATTCAAAAATGCCGATTTGACGTCCATTTGATATAACGGCCAGCTGTTGTTATTAGCTATCACAACAACTAACCGAATGGTTTCATGTCTTACTACCGGTGCGAACACTTCATCAAAATCTATCCCTTCCTTTTGCAAAAATCCCTTTGCAACTAATCGAGCTTTATGCTTGATTATTTCACCTTTCGGATTCGGCCATTTGCAGAAAACAAAGTTCCACTGCCAAGAGTACCTTTCACACCAATACCTTTTTTTCCTTTAGGTAAATCAACCAACATCCATGTATTGTTCCTTTCAATTGATTCCAGCTCTTCCTTCATAGCACACACCCACTTTAGATCGCTTAATGCCTCCTCCGTATTCACCGAATCGGATTCGGCCATTAGAGCGAAATGAATAAGATCACCCTCATTGTTGATCTCGCTATCTTTCTTCCTTCATAGCACACACCCACTTTGGATCGCTTAATGCCTCCTTCGTATTCACCGGTTCGGATTCGGCCATTAGAGCGAAATGAATAAGATCACCCTCATTGTTGATCTCGCTATCTTGGAACAATTCACAATCACGGAGTCTTTGAGGCAATCCTCTTCGCCTTGTTGGTCGTCTACTTGATTCACCTGTTTCAGTTCTGAAAGGTTGCTGTAGAGCACCTTCAGCAGGCTGAAAATTCTGATTTTCCTGCAGAAAATCGATTGGCAAATTGATTTCCACCCCCCCAGAAGCAAAATTCTGATTTTTCTGCAGAAAATCGATTGGTGAATCGATTGCCACTTCTCCAGTAGCTCCAGGATGTCGATTTTTGTGGCATAAATCGATTGACACTTCACCAGTAGCTCTAGGATGTCGATTTTTGTGGCATAAATCGATTGGCAAATCGATTTCGTAAGCTGATAAGGCAGTTTTTCTGCTGTCAAACTGTTGTATCTCATCCACGATCACATCTCGACTAATTACGATCTTCTTGCTACTCACATCAAACAACTTGTAGCCTCCAGTAGGATGATATCCGACAAGCAACATCATTTCACTCTTGTCATCAAGCTTATTTCGAAGTTGTCCCAGAATATGTCGAAATGCTATCGAACCGAAAACGCGCAAATGACTCAAATTCGGTTTGAATCCAGACCATACCTCTTCTGGAGTCACCTTTTCTAGCTTCTTTGTAGGACACCTATTCAACACATAGGTGGTTGTAGCAACAGCTTCTCCCGAAAGCTCTTTCGATAAATTCTTCCCTTTCAACATGCTACGCACCATGTTCATAATTGTCCAATTTTTTCTCTCGGCCACGCCATTTTGCTGAGGCGTATAGGGTGGTACAACCTCACGCACTATACCCTCATCATCACAATACTTCCCAAATTCTCTCGAAGTAAATTCGCCTCCGCCATCAGTTTTGAGAATTTTGAGTTTGTGACCGCTTTGCCGCTCAACCATGGATTTAAATCGTTTGAACACCTCAAACACCTCATCCTTCCTCTTTATGAGATAAATCCACAGCTTCCTACTAAAATCATCGATAAATGTGACAAAATATCGATTACCTCCATACGAACTGACTTGCATTGGTCCGCACACATCGGAATACACCACCTCAAGCTGATGTTTAGTCCTATGACCTGCATCTTTGCTGAAACTATTCTTGTGTTGCTTCCCTTGTATACACTTTTCACATATCTCAGCTGGAATATTGATACTAGGCAGTCCAGTCACCATCTCATACTTTCGCAACGCGTTGAGATCTCGAAAATTCAAATGTCCAAGATGGTAGTGCCACAACCATTCGTCACGACTTGCCGCTGTAGCTAAGCACCTACGCTCCATGATTTCCAATTCAATCTTGAAATTCCTATTGGCAGCCATATGAGCCTTAAGGATCAAAACCCTGTTTTGGTCCAAAACGCGCAAAACCTTGTTTTCCATCCGAATCATGTAATTCCTCTCAAGCAATAGGCCAATACTCAAGAGATTACACTTGATTCCTGGAATGTACAACACATCTTTGATCAAGGAATGACCACCATCCCTTCCCATGATCAAAACATCACTGACACCGTCGGCCGCTAATGTCGTGTCATCCGCGAATTTCACTCTACTTCGCGTGGCTTAATTGATCTTCACGAACCAATCCTTTCTTCCCGTCATATGTGTCGAACAACCTGAGTCCAAGTACCACTCATTTCTCCCTTGAGCTCCATCTCGAACTGTTACCATTGCATTTTTCTCCGATTGCGTTATTGCAGATTTTTCTGGACTGCAATAGTTGTTGTCCAGCAACTTCCTCTTGTCACAGTTGCTGTCCAGCACCTCTTTGATGCCATAGTTCTCTTCCGTGATCATTACAAGAACCGTGTTATCATAATCCACGTCTTGCATAGCAACCTTAGCCTCATCAGCATAATTCGCCCTTGGTTTCGCTCTACACTTTCTTGCGAAATGCCCAAGTTTTTGACAATTGTAACACTTCTTGGTGCTTTTGTCGAACGGCTTGTAGTTGTCTTGACCACCACCTTTGGAACTGCCCTCACCTTTCCTTGAATTTTGTGACTCTTTTCCATCAAAATTCTGGAAGTTTTTCTTTCCTCTAGAAAGCCATTTCCCTTTCGATTTCTTATTCTTCTCGTTGAAACGGGCTTGCAAAGCAACTCCCGCTTTGGCTTTATCGTTTCCTCTTTCGTCCATCCTTTGTTCATGAGCTTCCAATGAACTTTGAAGTTCATCTTTCGTCATCGTCTTGAGATCCTTCGATTCCTCAATCGCCACCACAATATTATCGAATCTTGGTGTTAAAGAACGCAATACCTTCGACACAAAATTCTGTTCGGAAATGGCTTCACCACACGAATTCATTTGATTCCCCAAGCGTGTCACACGCGTCACGTAATCGTTAATCGTTTCCTTGTCTTCCATTTGAAGTAACTCAAACTGCCGCTTATGAGTTTGTAATCTCACCACCTTCGCCTTATTCACACCAGCATAAGCTTTCTCAAGAATACCCCAAGCTGTCTTCGCCGAGTCGCAATCGCCAACTTTTTCGAAGTTGTCACTATCGACGCAAGAATGGATCAAGAAAAGGGCATTGTAGTCTTTCTTCTTGTCTTCCTTGAATTTCGCTTCTTGAGCTGTTGTAGCCTCTTTACCAAGAGGAGTAATGCCATCGGTAATCATATCAAGAACATCTTGATATCCAAACAAAACTTTCATTTGTTTGTGCCATTTGTCATAATTCTTCGAATCAAGAATCGGAAGGTTGTTAGGAATTTTGTCATTGGAAACGGACATGATTGCAGCGGAATTGGATCTGAACCTTGCTCTTGGTGCCAAATGTTGGAACACTATCAAGAATGGAGGGTGAATCAATGGTGAAAATTGATAATTGAAAATTGTGATGTTTTAGAAGATGATGGAGAAAAGAGAGAGAGATTATGGAAGAGAGTTATTTTCTGATTTTCATTAGTATATCAAAATGACATTAGTAGTTAAAACTATACACATAAAAGTATTTATATGGGGTACAATGTGGAACCAAATTAATTTGGCCCAAAACAACAACATTTGAATTATATTTAACTTCCAATATTTTTTTTATAGTTCTTTTAAACAATTGTATGATAATTATTGTGAACTATAGAAGTCTAATCTTGGATCAATTATAAAGTTAATTGTGCAAAATGTACAAGGACATAATGAAAATACCGAGAACATTGATAAATGTCCTTCATTTCAAAGAGTTTATATTTATTTCAAAGCATGCAATGAGAGTTTTTTCAAGTGAAAACTTATTATTTAGTTGAATATATGTTTTTTTAAGAATATTATAGTAGACACATTGACAATTGTTAAAAATAATTTCAATGACCAACTAAAATACACCACTTATAAAAAATAAATTATTAAAATTATATTTAAGACTACATTTAAACATTATATATTTTTTATATCATTGCAACATATATAATTGTGATGCTATAAAAAAAATCCAAAGTGTTCACAAAAAAATTTAAATTGTCATATTATTCATTGTTTTAATGTGGTTTGGTTTAGATTCCGTAAAAATACATTACAAAAACCGAACAAAACCAATATCTAATTTTTTATTATTATTATTATTATTATTATTATTATTATTATTATTATTATTATTATTATTATTTTAATCTTCTTTTTTCTCTCAAAATTAAATCAAACCTAGTTTTTATACCCATATATGTAACATTTGTTGGCTGTTTGTTTTAATTTTCTAATTGGGTCTTATGACTGGGTCAGGACTAGGCCCAGTACTGTCATCCTCCCTGGGCTTAACATAGTCGTAGTCCCATTAAGCAAAAAAAGAGGATCACTATTTAGATTGTAGAGCTTATAATTAGGCATATTTTAGCTTTTAATTGATGAGGATGATATATAGTAACCAAATAGTGCAAGAGCATATTTTTTTTGGTGGGTGGTGATTCCTAGGTTTGCCAACAGAAATAATATCGAGATCTGAGTAACCTACGAGGAGGTCCTCAAATATGTTACTGGTCCAATATGTTTCTTTATTTATTTATTTATTTATTTTTTTTATCTTTAAAATTTTAGTTTATATGATTAAAGTAGAAAAAAATATTGGTAATATACTGAGTCTATAATGCATGGAGAATGGAGTATTGATCAGCTGATATTTGGTATTGGTGTTAGTCTTTGTAATGAGAGAGAAGATTGCTTCGAAACTATATGATATAGTTATTCTCTCAATCTCCAGGCTCATGAAAGCAAAGTCTCATGCCTTTTATGTTCTATTCAATGGGCAATTGAGCTTATTTATCTAAGGTGAAATTTGAGATGGATTCAAATTTCATTGTTCATAACAACAACAAAAATTAACACAAAGTAAGAAAACACATAAAGTGAATATAATTTAGGGACAACAAGTCAATCTCTATATCTTAACACTCAATCTATCAATCGCTTCCTCTCTTAGTTAAAGACATATAAATGATGAGATATAGAGGTGGGAGGAAAAGACAACAAAATCCATTTGATGGGGTTGAAAAGTAACCTACATAGTAGAGGAGAAACTGTTGGGTTTTGGGCTCCCTTCCTATGTGAAGAAAGGCCCAATATGTGCAGACTCATGTGTCTCATTTAACCAAGTGGAGAGAGGTCAGATTAGAGAGAGAGAGAGAGATAGAGAGAGAGAGAGCTGAATTCAGAGAGTGAGGCAAAGAGAAAAGTGAGAGAGGAAGAACAAAACCCATTTTCGCATAAAACAGAGCAGGTGCACTAGATTCGCGATGTCTCCTACGTTCACCGTCGGATCGGGCTGAAATTTGGACAGCAGGTTCGTGACTCATGGTACTTCAATCTGACCGGTTGGATCGTTGATCAGAGGTCTGAGGTGGGAGAAATTGACTCATGGTACTTCAAGATAAGTACTTGCTATTTTGTGATAGGCAAGGTGCAATTCATCTTGGTAAGAATTCAACTTTTCATTCTAGGTCCAAGCACATTGATGTTAGGTATCATTGGATACGTGATGCTTTGGATGCTGGGTTGTCGGAATTGGCCAAGGTTCATACAAATGATAATGGTGCTGATATGATGACCAAGGCATTACCGAGAAGCAACTTTAAAACTTGTTGTGAGATCGCCGGTTTGGCGGTCACCTCCACATAGTTGTGAGGGGGAGATATGTTGGGTTTTGGGCTCCCTTCCTATGTGGAGAAAGGCCTAATATGTGCAAGCCCATGTGTCTCACTTAACCAAGTGGAGAGATGTCAGATTAGAGAGAGATATAGAGAGAGAGAGAGAGAGCAGGTAGAGAGCATTGGAATGCTGTGAAATGGATTTTGAGGTATCTTCGTGGTACTACCAGTTTGAGGCTTTGTTTTGGAGGTGATAAGCCTACTCTTGTGGGATATACTGATTCTGATATGGCTGGAGACATTGATTCCAGAAAGTCTACTTCAGGCTACTTGATTAAGCTTGCAGGGGGAGCTGTGGCATGGCAATCCAGATTGCAGAGGTGTGTTGCATTGTCCACTACTGAGGCAGAGTTCATTGCCATTACAGAAGCATGCAAGGAATTGTTATGGTTGAGGAAATTCTTGCAGGAGCTTGGTTTTGTTCAAGATAAGTATTTGCTATTTTGTGATAGTCAAAGTGCAATTCATCTTGGTAAGAACTCAACCTTTCATTCTAGGTCCAAGCACATTGATGTTAGGTATCATTGGATACGTGATGTTTTGGATGCTGGGTTGTTGGAATTGGCCAAGGTTCATACAGATGATAATGGTGCTGATATGATGACCAAGGCATTACCGAGAAGCAAGTTTGAAACTTGTTGTGAGATCGCCGGTTTGGCGGTCACCTCCACATAGTTGTGAGGGGGGAAACTGTTGGGTTTTGGGCTCCCTTCCTATGTGAAGAAAGGCCCAATATGTGCAGACTCATGTGTCTCATTTAACCAAGTGGAGAGAGGTCAGATTAGAGAGAGAGAGAGAGATAGAGAGAGAGAGAGCTGAATTCAGAGAGTGAGGCAAAGAGAAAAGTGAGAGAGGAAGAACAAAACCCATTTTCGCATAAAACAGAGCAGGTGCACTAGATTCGCGATGTCTCCTACGTTCACCGTCGGATCGGGCTGAAATTTGGACAGCAGGTTCGTGACTCATGGTACTTCAATCTGACCGGTTGGATCGTTGATCAGAGGTCTGAGGTGGGAGAAATTGACTCATGGTACTTCAAGATAAGTACTTAGTCAAAGTGCAATTCATCTTGGTAAGAACTCAACCTTTCATTCTAGGTCCAAGCACATTGATGTTAGGTATCATTGGATACGTGATGTTTTGGATGCTGGGTTGTTGGAATTGGCCAAGGTTCATACAGATGATAATGGTGCTGATATGATGACCAAGGCATTACCGAGAAGCAACTTTAAAACTTGTTGTGAGATCGCCGGTTTGGCGGTCACCTCCACATAGTTGTGAGGGGGAGATATGTTGGGTTTTGGGCTCCCTTCCTATGTGGAGAAAGGCCTAATATGTGCAAGCCCATGTGTCTCACTTAACCAAGTGGAGAGATGTCAGATTAGAGAGAGATATAGAGAGAGAGAGAGAGAGAGAAAGAGAGAGAGATAGAGCTGAATTCAGAGAGTGAGGCAAAGAGAAAAGTGAGAGATGAAGAGCAAAACCCATTTTCGCATAAAACAGAGCAGCTGCACTAGATTCGCGATTTCGTCTTTGTTCACCGTTGGATCGGGCTGCAATTTGGACTGAAAGTTCGTAACTCATGGTACTTCAATCTGAACGGTTGGATCGTCGATCAAAGGTCTGATGTGAGCGAAATTGAGCTCGGACAGTAGCAGTTTTTTCTGGTTTTTCTGCTGAACTTTGTTCTCAATTTCACGCTTGTTTTCTCATTGTTTTGGCTGATTGTTGTGCTGGTTACCTTGCTGTTTTTGGCTGGTTACTGAGCACGAATTTGTGCCATATTTGAAACTCTCTTGTACCCATATTTTGATCATAGTGGAGCTCTATTACTGGCTTGGTCCTGTGGTTGTTTACTTCTCACATTGAGAAGGTTTTTCCACGTTAAAAATTATTGTGTCATTTGTGGTAGTGATTTTAGTTGCTGTGATTATTTGTTGTTGCTCCTCACAGATTCTTGCAAGTTTGGGAAATTGATTATCCGCTGCATATTGCTCTGTTAGAGTTGTTATTGTTATTTGTTGTTGAATTTCCCATCAGAGTGGTATCATAGCTCTTTGGTTAAGGGGTTGTTTGACTTGTTTGAATGATGGAGGCAAATACAAATAGAATGATTTGTTTGAATGACACTAATTATCACTTATGGAAGGGAAAAATGAAGGATCTGTTATTTGTGAAGAATTTGCATCTTCCTGTGTTTGCTAGTGAGAAGCCAGAATCCAAGACTGATGAGTATTAGAGTTTTGAACATCAACAGGTTTGTGGTTTTATTCGGCAATATGTAGAAGACAATGTTTATAATCACATTGTTAATGAGGAACATGCAAGATCCTTGTGGAAGAAGATTGAATCTTTGTATGCTTCTAAAACAGGGAATAATAAGTTGTATTTGTTGAACTCCTTGATGAATTTGAGGTACAAGGAGGGGACTTCTATTTCAGATCACTTAAATGATTTTCAAGGGCTCCTAGATCAATTGTCAGGTATGGGTATCAAATTTGATGATGAAGTGTTGGGATTATGGCTACTAAATATTCTACCAGATTCTTGGGAAACTTTTCGGGTTTCAATTTCAAACTCAGCTTCTGATGGTGCTGTCTCTTTGCAAAGTATAAAGGGAAGTATTCTTAATGAGGAGATGAGAAGGAAGGCACAAGGTACTTCATCTCATTCTGAGTTACTTGTCACTGAGAACAAGGGCCGAAGTCAAAGAAAGGAACCGAAAGGGAACAGAAAGAATAGCAGAAGTGCGAGTAGAGAGAACAACAGAAGTAAGTCCAAGTCCAGATACAAGAATGTGGAGTGAAATTATTGTCACAAAATGGGGCACATACAGAGGAACTGCTTCATATGGAAAAGGGAGAGCAAAAACAATAACAGTAAGCAGAGAGATAATAATCATGATGATGATGACCGTGTTACTACTGCTACTTGTGATGATCTAATTATTCTCCGTGACTATGACTCTGTCAATCTTGTATCAGATGAGAGCATGTGGATTATTAATAGTGGTGCTACACTGCATGTTACACCAAGGAAGGAGTTCTTCACATCTTACACTTCTGGTGACTTTGGAGTGTTGAAGATGGGTAATGATGGTGTGTCCAAGGTAGTTGGTATTGGTGATGTTTGTTTGCAGACCAACATGGGAGTGCAGTTGTTGCTTAGAGGAGTCAAACATGCTCCAGATGTTCGCTTTAATTTGATCTCTGTGCAGATGCTTGATGATGGTGGTTATGATAACCACTTTGGTTCAGGAAAATGGAAACTCACCAGAGGTAACTTAGTTGTGGCCAGAGGGGAGAAAATTAATAAATTGTATTGGACTAAAGCATTGGTTGCTAAAGACAGTGTGAATGTCATGGATATGGAGGCTTCTTTGTTGCACCGCAGGCTTAGTCATATCAGTGAAAAGGGGCTGAATTGTTTAGCTAAAAAGGATGTACTTCCGGGATTAAAGAGTGCAGAGTTGGAGAAATGTTCTCATTGCATGGCTGGTAAGCAGACTAGAGTATCCTTCAAGAAACATCCTTCCTCAAGGAAGTCAGAGTTGCTTGAATTGGTGCATTCTGATGTTTGTGGCCCGTTGAAGGTAAAGTCAATTAGTGGTGCACTTTACTTTGTTACTTTTATTGATGATTGTTCCAGAAAGCTTTGGGTCTATGCTTTGAAGACAAAAGACCAAGTTCTGGAGAAATTCAAAGAGTTCCATGTTATGGTGGAGAGACAGTCAGGCAAGAAGTTGAAATGCATTCGTACTGACAATGGTGGTGAGTATTGTGGACCATTTGATGTTTATTGCAAGCAGCACGGTATCAGACATGAAAAGACTCCTCCTAAAACTCCTCAGCTGAATGGTTTAGCAGAGAGAATGAACAAGACATTGATTGAAAGAGTTAGGTGTATGATTGCTGAAGCAAAGTTGCCTAAGCATTTCTAGAGTGAAGCATTGTACACGGCAGTGCATGTTATTAATCTGAGTCATGCAGTTGCTTTGAATGCTGAGGTGTAAGACAAGATTTGCTTTGAAAAGAATGTCAGGTATGATCATTTGCGTGTCTTCGGTTGCAAAGCATATGTGCATGTTCCAAAGGATGAGAGATCCAAGTTGGATGCGAAGACAAGACGGTGCATCTTTATCGGTTATGGTCAGGATGAATTTGGCTACAAGCTGTTTGATCCAGTTGAGAAGAAAGCTGTTAGAAGCCGTGATGTGAAGTTCATGGAAGACCAAACCATTGAAGACATTGATAAGATGGAGAAGACTACACCTGAGATTGATAATGGTTTGTCTGATGTTGATCCAGTTCGGATGCCTATACATGATCTGGATACTTCTTAAAATAATGTTCAGAATGATGAGCAACATGGTGATGTTGGTGATCAGCAGCTTGGAGATGATTTTGATGTTCCTAATGATGATGCTGAAGAAGAACATGAGATGTCACAAGATGAGGATCTTGGTGATGCTCATGAACCACCTCAAACTCAAGTTTGGAGGTCTACTAGGCAGAGGAAACCATCCACCAGGTATCCTTCTGATGACTATGTTACCTTGAGTGATGAAGGCGAACCTGAATGTTATGATGAAGCCATGGAGAGTGATGAAAAGAATAAGTGGCTGGATGCTATGCAAGATGAAATGAAGTCTTTGCATGATAATCACACTTTTGATTTGGTGAAACTACCTAAGGGAAAGAAGGCTTTGGAAAACAGGTGGATCTTCAGAGTGAAGCAAGAAAGCAATTCTACATCTCCAAGATATAAAGCCAGATTAGTTGTGAGAGGTTTCAGACAGAGAAAGGGTGTTGATTTCAATGAGATTTTTTCTCCTGTGGTGAAGATGTCATCCATTAGAACTGTGTTGAGTTTGGCTGCTACTCTTGATTTGGAGGTAGAGCAAATGGATGTAAAAACTGCTTTCCTTCATGGTGATTTGGAGGAAGAGATTTACATGAAGCAACCTGATGGTTTTCTTGTTAAAGGCAAAGAAGACTATGTGTGTAGGCTCAGAAAGAGTCTATATGGTTTGAAGCAGGCCCCGCGTCAGTGGTACAAGAAGTTTGAGTCAGTTATGTGTGAGCAAGGCTACAGGAAGACTACTTCTGATCACTGTGTCTTTGTTAAAAAGTTTGCTGATGATGATTTCATTATCTTGTTATTGTATGTTGATGACATGCTTATTGTTGGGAAAAATATTTCCATGATTAACAGGTTGAAGAAGCAATTGGGCGAGTCATTTGCCATGAAAGACATGGGAGCTGCTAAGCAGATTCTTGGTATAAGAATCATGCGTGACAGGA
>NC_021163.2:19832252-19850388 GCF_000331145.2 Cicer arietinum | reverse complement strand
AAAGTCTACTTCAGGCTACTTGATTAAGTTTGCAGGGGGAGCTGTGGCATGGCAATCCAGATTGCAGAGATGTGTTGCATTGTCCACTACTGAGGCAGAGTTCATTGCCATTACAGAAGCATGCAAGGAATTGTTATGGTTGAAGAGATTCTTGCAGGAGCTTGGTTTTGTTCAAGATAAGTACTTGCTATTTTGTGATAGGCAAGGTGCAATTCATCTTGGTAAGAATTCAACTTTTCATTCTAGGTCCAAGCACATTGATGTTAGGTATCATTGGATACGTGATGCTTTGGATGCTGGGTTGTCGGAATTGGCCAAGGTTCATACAAATGATAATGGTGCTGATATGATGACCAAGGCATTACCGAGAAGCAACTTTAAAACTTGTTGTGAGATCGCCGGTTTGGCGGTCACCTCCACATAGTTGTGAGGGGGAGATATGTTGGGTTTTGGGCTCCCTTCCTATGTGGAGAAAGGCCTAATATGTGCAAGCCCATGTGTCTCACTTAACCAAGTGGAGAGATGTCAGATTAGAGAGAGAGATAGAGAGAGAGAGAGAGAGAGAGAGAGATAGAGCCGAATTCAGAGAGTGAGGCAAAGAGAAAAGTGAGAGAGGAAGAGCAAAACCCATTTTCGCATAAAACAGAGCAGCTGCACTAGATTCGCGATTTCGTCTTTGTTCACCGTTGGATCGGGCTGCAATTTGGACTAAAAGTTCGTAACTCATGGTACTTCAATCTGAACGGTTGGATCGTCGATCAAAGGTCTGATGTGGGCGAAATTGAGCTCGGACAGTAGCAATTTTTTCTGGTTTTTCTGCTGAACTTTGTTCTCAATTTCACGCTTGTTTTCTCATTGTTTTGGCTGATTGTTGTGATGATTACCTTGCTGTTTTTGGCTGGTTACTGAGCATGAATTTGTGCCATATTTGAAACTCTCTTGTACCCATATTTTGATCATAGTGGAGCTCTATTACTGGCTTGGTCCCGTGGTTGTTTACTTCTCACATTGAGAAGGTTTTTCCACGTTAAAAATTATTGTGTCCTTTGTGGTAGTGATTTTAGTTGTTGTGATTATTTTTTGTTGCTCCTCACAGATTCTTGCAAGTTTGGGAAATTGATTATCCGCTGCATATTGCTCTGTTAGAGTTGTTATTGTTATTTGTTGTTGAATTTCCCATCAGAAACGACACTCCATAACTATTTTCTATCAAGTTATATAACAAAGTTGAATATGAGACTTTTATTTTAAATTATAGGAGTAATTTATTTTCTCATTAATCCAAGTCTTTGGTATATTTTTATTAGGAGGGAATCTCGGTGTAGTTGCTTCTACCTTAATAGGGGTGGATACATATATAGATATAGTCTTCAAAATTGTAATGTAGAAATTGATTGAATTGTTTTGATTACAAGGGACATGTGTCCGAAATAAACTTCGATTATCATAATAGAAATTATACAGTTCGTAAACTTCTCATCTCACACGTACTTTTACTTTGATCATCAAAATGTGTGTCGAGAAACTGTTGTTGTTACATTTTCATCGATTCGATCATAGATCTAAGTTTAGTTCAAATATGATATTTAATTTTGAAACTTTTGAATTCAAAATACTTGCTATTTTTCATATGATCTAGGTTAGAAATAGAGTAAGCTTGTGTAGGAGAAATTTGGACCAATAGGTTGGATTGGAATTTTAAAAATTGAGTGACTAACTCAAACCTAAATAATCCAATAAAATTCATGTTAGTAATTAGAGTGGAATGATAGGATTGAATAAGAATGTGAAGAGAAAAATTATTATAAAAAAAAAAAAAGAAAAATAAATATATCTCAATGTAATTAGTCTATGAGATACCAGTTTTTTTTTAAACAACGATGTCGAAGCCCAAAAAATAAAAATAAAACAACTACAAAGACATTCAATGAAGAAAAGAGACATCCCTAAAATTGTTAAAAACAATTATAGGATCTGCAACAAAAAACTAACCAACAAAACAGAAAACTAACAATTGTAGAAAAATAAAACTGAAACGGATAATGTTCTTCGTTTCTGCTGGAAACAGAGAACGTTCTTGACCAGAACTGAAAACACAGGAAACGGGACAAATTATCCTTTCTGCAGTTTAAAGAAATCAGTTTTTGAAATCAAAGTAAAACAAAAATTAAGATAAGGGAAGAAAAACACCTAGAGACATACGTCACAGACAAGCAAACAATACAATTCACTATTGAGATTTGAATTTACAAGATTAAGGTCACTTTAAGATTGTTCTCCTAGTATCTATCAATGTTGAGACTTAGCGATACTAGTCTTCACTTCACAATCTCCCTTTTTACTCTCCATTAATCTCTTTTCTCATTTTCTTTGAATCTTCTTGGTAATTGCATAAACCTCTACTTCTCACCACCCAACAACAAGTGCATTTTACAACTATATATAGTATACTAAAACAAATTAGCTTAACTAACAATAACTACCTTGTCATAACCAAATTGGCCAAATTCAGTTATAACAATAACTAACTCCAAGTTGTTGCTGATTTGAGACATATCTCCACAATTCTCCACCTTAACTCAATATCAGATTAATTCATTCATTGTCTTTCCGACCATTGCCACAACTTTACTCTTTGCAGAAACCAATTATGTGCAACCAATGCTTGAACTTAGTTTGTGAAACTAATTTTGTGAAGGCATCAACAAAATTCTCCTCAATTACAATCCTTTTGCATTTGACCTTGCTTTGAATCTTATCTTCTTTTTTCCTTGAATACCTTGCTTTCTCTTGAACACCCATTTTGATCCAATTACCCTTTGACTCTTAGGAATGTCAACCAAAGTCTAGGTTTGGTTCCTTTATAATGACTACATCTCTTCATTCATATTTGTCATTCAAGCTTCTTTATTTTTGTTGTTAATGGTTTCCTTGTAGTTGTTTGGTTCATCTCTTTGAAGATCTTCAGCAACACTTAAAGCATATCAAATTAAATATGCTTGTCCATATCTGACTGGAGGCTTCATAACCCTTCTTTCTATATCCCTTACCAAGTTCTAATTGACCAAAGCTGATTATGGCGCATCATTATCATCAAGTGGTATATAATTCATGTCTCTATGATTAGTCTGTGGGTTTTTAGGTAACTTTACCTCTATTTGAACACTCTCAGTGTTGTTGCTTGAAGTTTTGTCTTGCTAATGTTCTTCGTTTCTACAGAACTAAGACGGAGAATATTCTCCGTTTTTGCATATCTGAAACGAAGAATGTTCTTTGTTAATCACGGACATTCTTGTTTCGTCAAACACTACATCTCTTGATATGATGCACTTAGGCACACCTTGGTCAATCCTCCACAACTTGTAATCTTTTATTCCTTTAGGATCCAATGAAAACACATCTAATTGCTTTATGATTCAATTTATCTTGCTTTGTGTGAACAAATGCTAATGAGCCAAATACTTTCATATTTGAGTAGTCAGTTGGCTTGTCATTCCACATCTCAATTGGTGTTATAAATCCAATAGCTGATGAATGGAATCTATTGATTAGGTCCACTGTTGTAGGTAGACCTGAAGTTAAGATCATACATCTAACTTTTTCCAAGATTGTTCTGTTAATCCTTTCAGCAATACCATTTTGTTGAGGGGTGTCTGCGATTGTTCTAAGTCTTTGAATACCTAAATCCCTGCATTACTTATTAAACTGCTCTGAAATATACTCTAGGCCATTTCCAGTTCTTAAACATTTCAGCTTAGATTCCTTTTGAGTTCCAATTTGCATATGTCATTCTTTAAATTTCATAAAAGTGTCATTTTTATTTTTAATCATCAATGATAGTTAAGAAATAAGAACAACTTGCATGCGTCTTTGTCCTTGAAGGATCCCAAAAAGTAGAATGAGCATATTCAAAAGGTCTAGAGGTGTTGTGTTGGTCAATACCAAAACTGGTCCTCTTAGACTTTCATAGAATACAATGATCACAAAATTCCAATTTATCAATTTTGTCACTATTAAGCAGATTTTATTTTGATAACTCAATTAAACATTTTTCACTTACATGTCCTAACCTCATATGTCATATTCTAGTAGATAAATGCAAACTAGAGCTAGCAATTGAAGCTTGTGCAATTATGGTAGAACCGTCTAAAATGTACAAGTCATTTCTTTTAATGTTTTTAACAATGATCATCTTTATTAATAATAGTCATCATACCATTCTTTATGTTTGTGGAATATCCTAATATGTCAAACATGCCAACATAAATTAAATTTATTTTTAATTCAGGTACATACCTTACATCCTTCAGCAGTACCTCCTTGTCATTGAACATTCTGAATTTGATTGTTTCCTTGCCTTGTACCTTGCATGATTTGTTGTTGCCAAGCAAAACGACTCCACCATCACGAAGATCTATTGATTCAAAATAATCATTTCTTTGACACATGTGAAAAGTACATCCTGAGTCTAATACCCAATTTTTTTCACCTTCAAAATTTGAAATCATCAAGGCCTCTGCAGATTCATAACCAACATCAACAATTGCAGCATTTCCAGAATCTTGAAAGTTTCTTGATTAATTTCTTTTAGGGCAATCTTTCTTGAAATGTCTCTTCTTGTGACAATGGAAATATTTATACTTCTCTTCAGATTTAGTTCTTGAATTGGACCTATGTTTATTCTCATTTAATCATTTCTTGTCAGTTCTTCCTCTGGTCACATTCAGACTTTCAGCATAATTATCATTCTTGATCTCATGTCTTTTATAGCTTTCCTTTGTGCGGATAGATGTACGCACTTCTTCAAGAGTAATTGTTTGTTCTCTTTCAAACATGATAGCATCCTTGAAGTGTTCCAGAGCTTTGTCTTCATCATCTAAATTTCTAAATCATCAAGAATCTTATTAAAATCAACAATTTGTGTTGTAACAGGTTTTTCTTTATCCATTTTAAAAGAAAACTATTGTTGTTTCAAGAAGAGCCTGTTTAAAATTGATTTAGTAATGTAGAGAGATTCAAGTTTAAGCCATAAGGATGTTGTTGTTGGTTCCCTTGGAACTTCCCTCAAAACTTTGTCTCCAAGATACAAGATGATAGTACTCTTTGCTTTTTCAATCAGTTATTCCTTTTCACGAGTAGACACTGTTGTAGGAAAAACAGATTCACCCTTCAACGTATTCACCAAACCTTGTTGTACCAGAACATCATGCATCTTTATCTTCCACAGACCAAAGTCATTTGATCGATTGAACTTTTCAATATCAAACTTTGTGGTTTCAACCATTGTTGCTCCCTTCCCACAAACGACGCCAATTGTTAAAAACAATGATGGGATCTATAACAAGAATTAATCAACAAAACAGAAAACTAACAATTGCAGTAAAACAAAACTGAAACGAAGAATTTTCTTCGTTTTCGTTGGAAACGAAGAACGCTCTTAACCAGAACTAAAAACACAGAAAACGGAGAATGTTGCTGAAAACGCAGAAAATGGAGAACGTTCTCTTTTCTATAGTTTAAAGAAATTAGTTTTTTGAAATCAAAGTAAAACCAAAATAAAGAAATATAAGGGAAGAATAACACTCAAATTTACATGTTCAACCTCAATTAGTGAAACCTACGTCACAGGCAAGCAAACAAGATAATTCACTATAGAGATTTAAATTTACAAGATTAAGGTCACTTCAAGATTGCTCTCTTAGTATCTGTCATTCTCGAGACTCAACAGTCTTAGTTTTCACTTCACAATCTCCTTTTTACTCACTCTTAATCTCTTTTCTGATTTCCTATGAATTCTCTTGGTAATTGCATAAACCTCTATTTCTCACCACCCAACAACAACTCCATTTTACAATTATATAGTATACTAAAACATATTAATTTACTTTGTCATAATCAAATTAGTCAAATTCAACTATAATAATAACTAACTCTAAAATATTGCTAATTTGAGACCTATCTCCACAAAAATCATCGATTAATACATGCACCACTTCAAGAGGGGGCTTATTAAAAAGTTGGAAACATTGGTATGAAGCACGCTCGAGATTAGCAAAAACATCTGCACGAGGATTCGTTTTTCTATATATATGACTAATCCGAACATTCCAATTAAGACAAAAGTAACATCTTTTTAATTTTTCTCTTATATGAGATACCAACACACGAGGATTCGTTTTTCTATATATATATGACTAATCCGAACATTCCAATTAAGACAAAATTAACATCTTTTTAATTTTTCTCTTATATGAGATACCAACACAAAATAATTAGTATTTTCAAAATCAATAATACAGAAGCATCCAACATAGAATTTGACTAATATGTTATTTTTATTTAATTTTTATATTTCTTTTTGCTTTCATAATTTTTCTATTAAATTATTAATAAATGAGATAATTATAATTAAAGAAATAAATTATTGTTAAAAAATAATAATATAATTAAAATTATTAATAAAACTTATTTAATTTTTTTAGAAGTATTAGGTTGAAATAATTAAATGTTTATTAAATATTAATATTAAAAAATTATAAATACATAATATCTATAGGTAATATTCACACATGAAACCAGCGTTATCAATGTTTTAAGAGATGTAGGGGTATTTGCCAAACATTTTTCTATTTTATTACGATCTTTTATAAAGTTATGTTAATTCATTCATGACACGAGAGATAAACATGTAATGTCATTCATGGCACGAGACATATATGTGTTATGTCATTTATGGCACGTGGAATCTCAATACGAACAAACAACACATACGATAATTGGATTGAAATATTACTTCTATACTTTTGAATAAATAAATTGTTCAACTTATATTGACTAAAAGTACGCTTAACTAATATTTTCTTAATTTTCTGATTTTTTAAAGGAATTCAAATTTTATGAAATCTTGCTGCGTGATAAGTAAAATATGTTTAAGGACTATTTCAATTAAATTTAAGTTTTTTCAAATAGTTTATTTTTCTAATTTGTTGCGTGATAAGCAAAATATATTTTAAGAATTATTTTAATTAAAGTTTAAATTTAAATTTTTTCAAATAATTTATTTTTATAAGTGACATTTATTAACCATTGAAGTTCAACTAGTTAGACTCAATTAAGATTGTTACAATTAAATTTGAAACTTTTTATTGATACTACAATATTTTTATAAAGTGATAATATTTTTAAATATTTTTATTGACCTGCATACCTACCTTTGATAATTTACAAATTCTTATATTTTTAAGTCAAATTCGAAGGTAGACTATGTTGATAAATAGTCAATTTTAGAGTAGTTATAAATTATTTGAAATTTTAACGATGATCGACGATATTTTTAATAAGTATAAATTAGTGGTTCTCCTGATTCTTATGATTTATACAAAGATCTACTCTATGTCTAAATAAATCAATGTTTCAATTGTATATAAAAAATTATTAACTTATATTTATATATAGAGTTTCGTCAATCGTTGTTAACACTAACACGACTTTTAAATAATGGTTCATTATATACCGTCTATAATGATGGCTGAACTTAGTACTCTTTATATTTTTAATATATAGTTGATGGTAAAGTATATGGTGGACTACTTATAAGTGGTTTACCGTGAATTAATATTTAAAAATTATCGAAAATTTTAACAACGGTCGACAATACTTTTCAATAAAAATAGTTCATAATTCTTTTCATTTTTATAAATAAAACAGTTACCTGATAAATCTTAATTCAACATTATATTTATTTTTTCTTATTTTTATTAAATCAATATAATTTAAATCACTATTTTAATAATAAAAATAAAAATAATGATTAACAAAAATGTTAAAATTTTAAACACGTTCCCAATGAACGATGGTCAAACATTAGAATTTGCCATGATTGGGTTGTTGCATAATATTTTTTAAGGTAGTGGTACCAATATAGTTAGCGTGCGTGACTTTCTTTGTTTGATGCTTTGCGTTTTGTTGAAAAATAATATGTACGGTAGATTAATAAAGGATACTCCCTACTTCATATGAATAACAAATGGCCATGATATCAATGATACATAACTAGAAATTTTACATTATCAAAGATAAATTTTAACATTTTAAAAGTTTGAATATACAATATACTTTTTAATGTAAAATTTCAATATTTAGATGTTTAATAAGTGCTTTAAAGTTGAGATATTTGTTAGTATTTCCTTATAATAAATGCTCAAAGTTTATACATCTCAAAACAAAAATATTTCTTTTAAACAAAAAATAAAAGAAGGAAACAAGTCGGGTTGACAATCCATAAAACACATACGCATTTGTCAAATTTGGAATTGGTTATTTTTCTTTGGATCAAAAACTGTGGTATCTCTAGTAAGAGTTTTCTATTTGTCAACCCTTTATCTATACCTTCCACTACTCAATAAATTTAAAGGGATTATTTTAGTTTTTTTTTTTTTTGTCATATATAAAAAATTGATTTTTTTTTCTTTTTCTTTTCACTCATTCATTCGAAAATTTAGCAAAAATTATTTAGAAAATTATCAAATTATCAAAACTTTGGTTGATTATCAATTTGTTGAAATACAAAATGAGTTTACTTTTGAAAGTTTGAATTAATTTGTAATTTTTAAAATACAATTTATTGTATTTATAAAATATTTTCAAAACTTTCACCTTTAACAAAAGTTTTGAAATGCAAAGTTTCGGAACTTTTAAAATTTCAAAACATGGACTTTTTTAAAAATAAAATTTCCAAACGTAATTTTACATTTCGAAGAAGATTAAAGTTTCGAAAATTTAGAATTTTACTCAAATTTTCGAAATTTAAATTTTGTTTTAAAATAATGACATTATTTTTTTAAAATTTCCTATTTTGAAAATTTCTTATTTTATTTCAAAAATATTTAAATATTTGAACTCTTGTCCTTCCGGTTGTCCAACCACCTCCTGCGATTATTGATCCTCCTCGTTACAGCCTTCTTCCTATAAAAAGGCTATTCTTGATCTTCTTTGAAAATAGTATATGGCAAAAGTACTCTCTACATTGCATAAAATAGATACTTGGAAACTAGTATCTCTTCCTCTTGGAAAGCATGCTATTGAGTCTCGTTGGATATACAAGATGAGAATTATTTATGATGGATCGATTGAGCACTACAAAACACGTCTTGTTGTTAAGGGACTCTCTCAATAATATGGTATGGATTATGAAGAAACTTTTACTCTGGTAGCCGAGATGACCACTATTCGTGCTCTTATTGCAGTTGCATCTATTCATCAATGGCATATTTTCCAAATGGATGTCAAAAATGATTTTTTTAAATGGTGAGCTTCATGAAGAAGTCTATATGGTCCCTCTACAAAGAGTTTCTCATAATCAGGGGGAAATGTGTAAGTTAACAAAGGTTTTCTATGGTCTTAAACAAGCTCCTCAAGCTTGGTTTGAGAAATTTTCTATTGCGATCACTTCTCTTGGTTTTCGCTTTAATGAACATGATTATACATTGTTTATAAGGTGACTTATGGTTGCATTATACTTTCTTTGTATGTTGATGATATGATTATTACAAGTGATGATGTTAGTGGAATCAATGAGTTGTAAATGTAGTTAGCCAAACAATTTGAGATGAAAGACTTGTAAACTCTTCGCTATTTCTTGGAAACATTCATTCTCAATTCAAGTACATTGCCAACATTATTGACCAGACTCGTCTTTCTAATACTAGAGCAACAAATACTCCTCTTGAGTTGAATATGAAATATGTTCCCATCAGATGGTGTTCCTTTACTAGATTTCACTTTGTACCGTACTTTGGTTGGCAGCTTAGTGTATCTTACGATTACTACAGTTGATATTGCTTATGTTGTTCATGTTGTCAGTCAGTTTGTTGTCTCTCCCACTATAGTACATTGGGTAACAATTCTTTGTATTCTTCATTATCTTCTATGAACTCAATTTCAAAGTCTTCTCTTTCTATTGTCGTCCTCATTGGAGTTACCTACTTATTCTGATGCTGATTGGGCTGGTGACACCACAAATTGTAAGTCCACCACATGGTTTTATATCTTTATTGAATACTCTCTTATTTCTTGGAAGAGTAGGAAACATGATATTGTCTTTCGCTCTTCTACATAAGCTTTCTATCATGTTATGACATCCATTACAACTGAAATAATTTACTTGTGTTGACTTTTGTCTGATATGAGTATCTCATTTTCTGAGTCAACTCTGATGCACTGAGATAACAAGAGTGTTATTCAAATTACTCATAACTCGATATTTCATGAACGCATCAAGCACATTGAGATTGATTGTCATCTTACTCGTCGTCATCTTAAACTTTTTGTTCATCTATAGGAGAGGTGTTTTAGGATTTTTTTTTTATGAAATCATCCTCCAAATTATATTATTCTATCATTTTACTTAAATAAAGAATTTTTACATAGATAATTTTTTATTTGTTTGAGTGCAACGTTATAATATTTGTCATTTTAATTTGATTTGTTTGCCTTTTTTTTTTTTATGTGATGTTATTAGAGTTAAAGGTACCATTATCAGCATCATCTTCAAACTTCATTCATTGAAAGGCTAAACTTATGGTTAATTTAAGAAAATCAGAGATTAAGAATGGCCAATTTAAGTTTAAAATTGAAAAAATGATTTATACGAAGATATATATAAAAATTGTGAGCTCTGAGTTTAAAACTATTGACTTGTTTATCTTAAATCAAATTTGACATTTCAATTTAGTTTCGTTATTTTTTTATATTTAGAATGGTATCATATTTTTTTATTATTGAAAATTAATTTTCCGTACTTTTTTGTTATGTCTAACTCAGGTAAAGTCGGACAGTATACTATTAATATTAAAGAAGCTATTTCTTGATACTTATCAGCAAAAGGAATAGCGTATTCCAATAAAATATATTTTTTTGGTGATGCAAAAAACTTAACTATTATCTTTATAAAAATGAATTGTTTGTTACGAAGGAATCTGGGCTGACGATTTTCTTTGTCTGTTGTGTCTTTTCTATAATGAATATTGGCTTCATTCAAGTTCAACAATGAGTGGTTTTTTGGTTTTTTCTCTGAAAATTTTTAAAACTCAAATAATCAATTTTGAGTATTCGATTTTAATATTCAATTTTGAATTTTGAATTTTAATGCTTAGTTAAGTTTCAACTTTTATTTTATTTTAATTGAATTAGTCTCATTAAAAATAATTAATGAAAAAATATATTTTTTATTTGGATTTGTCAAGTATAAAGTAAAAATAATTAAAAATTAAAAATTAAAATTAAAAAATTAAATATAAATTATTTTAAAATAATTCAAATATTGTAAAATTATAATTTACTTAATTATATAATAATTTTAATAATGGTGGTTGTAATAGTTGTTGTGGAAGATGATTATCGTAGTAGTGATAAGTCATCAAAGGCGATTGTGGCGGTCAAAAGAGATGGTTGATATTAGATATGGTGGTTGGAGTGTAACCACCAACGAGTGTAGTGGTGGATGGTGGTGGATGGAGGTGAGTGGTCGGTTGGGTTGGTGGGTGTCAGAGATGGTGGTGGTGGGTGTCGGTGGTGATTGTGGATATCAGAGGTGGTGGTCGGAGGTGGAAGATCAATGGTCAAAGATGGTGGTGGTGGTGGTTGTTGGAAGTGTGTGGTCGGTGGTGGTAGTGGCAAAGGAGGGTGAGTAGTGATGATGAAGGTGATTAGAGATGATTGCGATTGGTGATGAGATATGGTGGTTGGAGGTCAATGGGGTGGGAGGTGAGTGGTCGATGGTGATGGCGGTGATGGTGTTGGGGGTGGCCGAGGGTGAGTGGCCAATGGTGGAGCCGATGGTCGGAGGTGGATGGTCAAAAGTTGTGGTTGGTGATAATGATTGATGGATATTGGAGTGATACTTATGTCTAATGGTGATATATTAATTTAAAAACAAAACAAGAATTATAAAACCTAATTTTTTTATTTTAAATTTATAGGAAAAACTATTTTGAAATTAATTAAAATTCTAAATCAAATCAATTTCACCTGAATAGATTTTGGTTATGAAATTGACTTTTAAAATCTAGAAACTTACAACCACCTTGAATGAATCCTTAAAAAATGAGTAAATAGTCATTTTGATATTGATCGTGCGAAATATTATCATAATAGTTTAAAAATATATCAAAATAACAAAAACATATTTAAACATGTGTTTAGTTAGTTATTTTGACCAACAAATATTTCTTTACTTAATCATTATAATTCTCAAATATGTTTTTAATTAGTCAATTTAGTCCATCAAACTAACAACAAAGAAAATATTAGAAATATATTAACAATTTCAATATATTTAAAAATTATATAACAACACCTCACACTAAAATGACAAAATTGATTACAAAATTCTAGGTTATAAATTTATCTTCAATCTATGGACAGGAAAAAAAAACAAATTCTTCAATCTACATTGTCCATTGGAGATTGAAAATAGCATCCCTCCATGTCTAATTCCCCTGTGCATTGAACACACCATTGCGAATCAGAAAAAGTATCATAATGCAACAACCTTTAAGAACAAAATTTTTAAATAGAAGGTCCTCAATTCGATTCCAACTAATATAATCTAACTTGATGATGTTTGCTTATAAAAAAACAACATCATAACGATACAAATTGAAAGAACAAAAGTTAAGACAAAAAAATAAATCAATTTCTTTTATCAAAAAAATAAATCAACCTAAATTCAACTAATGCTAAGAAAAAATGATTATGGACACTTCAATAAAATTTGATCAAACCTCTTAAGAGCTATACATGAGGACCAATTTGGAACGGTCCTATTCTTAAACTAGTAAAAATCTCGGTCAAAACTGTACATATTAAAAAAATCTCAAAAAATAAAAATGTGAAATTCGATGGCGAGATAATTTTGCTAGAAATCAATAGAGATATAAATTATGGATCTAAATCAACGGGCGAGATTTCCCGCACTCCAATTAGAGCTTGAAAATGTTGCACCTGAAGAACTAGATTCTTGTGGCGAGGTTGTTGTCATATGTTTTTTTATTCTTATGTTTCTTAGATCAGCAACAAATCCTGGTTTTGAAATGTGAACATCTTTCATATCAGTGTTGTTGTTTGTCAACATTTGTACAACCTCTGACATTCGTGGCCTAAGTTTTGCGGTTTCTTGAACACAAAGTAAACCCACTTTGAGGAATTTTATGGCTTCTTCTTCTAAATAGTCTGTATTAAGCACAGGATCTACCATTCTTAATAGATCATTTGCCTCATAAGCTGTCCACGCCTGCAAAACACGTTCACATGAAACAAACAATTTAGTCAATAAAAGTGTTGCTTCATATTATTATAAAATCACAAAAATTTAAAGAAAAGACCTACAGCACATTAGTCTTCTTAGACAACTTAAATATTAAATTAACCAATTCCAAACATTAAACATATGATCTATAATAATTTTTAATTTTAAAAACTATGATGAATTTCTTGGTAATTGTTCCACATAATGTGGTTCTAGTTAAATTGAACACAAATCTTTTGATCAATGTCTCAGATTTGAGTCCTGTGTGAATGAAAAAAATAGTGTTGAGAGATCCATTAAAGATGGTATGTTAGATTCTCCGACGAGATTAGTCATTGACAAAACTAATGGATGTTTCAAACCAAAATAATTATCAAAAGTAGCATTTGCCACAGTTATGTATCACTATAGTTGCACTAAGATAAAACAATTCATATTTTAAGCATACAATTTACCAATATCCAAATGTCAACGGTCTAATCTCAATTCAACGGTGGAGATAATAAACTAAAGCAAGTGCATGTTTTGTCTACGGCAGACAACATGGATTTCTCCTATTTTGGTCATTCACTCTTTTTGTCAACAAAGTGAGGCTAAATTTACTACTTTATCCTAGTTAGAAGGCAAAATAAATTTGTAATTCCAATTTTCATACCTTTTCTACAATGAAACGTTCGATATCTGTATAGGCATCTACAACCGCCAAACCACTGATAATTTGTAAAAGCAACACTCCAAAGCTATAAACATCTGATTTTCTTCTTAGTTGTCCAGAACTAGCATACTCTGGAGCCAAATAACCCCTATTGATTTTTTCATTAAAAAAAAAATAACAAATCCATTAGTCAATATATAAAAAAAATTATTCAAATTATTAGTCACTATAGTCTTTCTCAGTGTTCACACTTACAATGTCCCTGCAACTCTAGTGCTAATGTAAGATGTTTCATCTCTCATTAATTTGGCCAAACCAAAGTCTGCAAGTTTAGGAGTAAAATTTCGATCAATAAGTATATTTTTGGCTTTGATGTCTCTGTGTACTATATGAGGCATCACCTCCTCGTGAAGAAATGCAAGCCCACGAGCCACACCAATGGATACATCCCTCCTTCTTTGCCAACTGAATCTCACCCTTCTCTCCTCAGAACCTATCAATCAAAAGCCACAACAAGATAAATATTAAGTCATGTTTAGATATCCGCGTTTATAGCATATATATAAGCTATTTTTATAACAACCAATAATATAAAGTCAAATTATTTTTATATAAATTATATGTTATTTTCACCAGCTATTCTAAAGAGTTTAAGAAAATTAACTGAAAATATCATATGGACATGTCATAAGTGATAAGTAGTTTTTTAAACTTTGTCAAATAGTCTGACAATTGTTTATACTAATAGATAAGATCAAATAATTCAACCCATAATGTCTAGTTCAATTATTGCAACACTTGTAAGAAAATTTAGAGGCATAGAAAGAAATGTTGAAATTAAGAATTACCTAGGAAAGTGTGGTGGAGGCTATTATTCTCCATGTAATCATAGACTAAATATCTGTTTGCTCCTTCTACGCAACACCCTTTAAGGCCAACAAGATTTTGGTGCTTTATATTTGCTAGTGTAGCCAATTCTGCCACAAATTCTCTCTCTCCTCGCATGGATTCAATCTCAATTGAAAGCACTTTCACTGCCACAAATGAGCCATCCATGAGCCTCCCCTTTAAAATTCATAAGTCAACCCAATCAGTTTTCCATCAATAATCATAACTACTAAGCTAAATTCAACTATTGTATTATGAAGGAGTAAAATGGAACATTTCTGCATAATCTCATCTATTGATTAAACAAAATATTACAACAAATAAATGATTATAAAGAGAATGGATAATTTTAATATCTGTTAACAAACTATAATAGAAAATATAAGATATAACAAACTTATAACTTCGAATGAATGAGAGCTAAAAGAAGTACTTTCTCTTATTCTAAATATAAGATACAGTTGAATCAACAAAAAATTTAAATGAATTTATTGACAAAACTATTGAACCAAATAAACATCAAATTGGGATAAATACTTCAATTTTTGTTTGACCGAACTTTCAAGGACGGATAAAATCATTTTAATTGTAAAAGTTAATTCAAAATTTGAATGCCACATAGACTTAAATGACTCTAAATAAATCATAATAGAATGTAATATTAGTATATAATAACCTTATAAACAGATCCAAATCCACCTTGTCCAATCTTGTCACCGAAATTATTAGTGGCAGATTTCAATTGGTTATAAGTGAATGAACGAAAGCCTCCATCGTTTACTCCGTCAGCACCATAATCTACAAAACATGATGAACAAACATAGTCAAAAACCAAATCATTACAAAATTGAAAAGGAAAAGACAAGACATAATATGAGTGTTGCTCAATTAAGGTACATACCGTTGTTGATGTTGTTTTGTTCGGTAGACCATGAAGAGAAACAAGCGAAAAATGGGAACTTCATTGATGAAGAAAAGCGTCGCAGATTTGGTAGGTTGTTGGATATCGGTGGTATATATATGGGAAAGGGGGTGTGAATAGAATGAGAAAAAGGTTCATGTTTTGAAGACCGCACAGGTAGCTACCGTAAGAACTAAATAATAATGACCCTTTGACCCTTTCTTAACTCGTTTCAGAATTCTTTGTAAAAAAATAAAAACTCTTTTCAGAATTCTTATTGTTATTTTAATTTCCTCGTGAGGTCTTAATTGACGACCGGTTATTTTGGAATTATATCATATTTGAAAAGGACAAGGGTAGACATTTTTTTTATTAATATATAATTTAAATTAAAGACATTTCTTTATATAAAATAAATAGCATTTAAAATTATAAAATATAAATTAAAATAGTAACATTAAAATATATAATTATAAAAGTTCACTATTTTAATTAATATTTTACAATTTTATAAATACATTTGTAATTTATAAAATCTAATTTAACTGCGTTTACAATTTTATAAATTAATTATTACCTATATCCTATAAACTTTAATCTACTCATATATTTGTAGTTTATAAAATATCTATTTTACACGAGACTCCCTTAGCGCTGTAAAAAAAATCAGAGATGGAATAGCATAATACAAAAACTCTTTTGGTTTGATTTATTCCATACATTATCTGAATTTTATTTTTAAAATTAACTTTTATACGAGGATAAAGTTGTTGATTAGAATTTAGATCGTATATCTTTCTATGTTACCCCAATTTTGGCTTTACAATTTCATTTTCTTTGCTGCTTTTTTTGGATTGAAGCGGTATGACTGACGTTTTCGGAGTACGATGACAATGTCTGCTATAATTTTAAGTCTTCAATATTTAACTCAAAATGTAAGTGTTGTTTCTGGTCGTATTTATATTCAAATCAATGTTCGTATTTATCTCACTTTTACTTTTCAAAAAATTATGCCAATGAAACTGCTTAGGCTCTTCCCAAAGTAGTCTCATCATTAGCTAGTTTTTAATTGTTTATTTATAAATATTATCATGGTGAAGTGCAGGGGAACATGTAGATGTCATAGTACCCAAATTTTATTTTATAGATTCCTTTAAATTATATATAATTAATTATTATATTGTCCTATGATAAACTAATTATTATATAATTTTTATATATAAAAATTTAATTAATCATATATTTTTTTAATTATTTTAAATTTTATTAATTAATTTAATTTTTAAAATATATATTAGGCTAAATTACATTCGTGGTCCTTTAACTTAATTTCAGATAACGTTTTAGTCCTTTATCTTTTTTTTCCCGACTTGGTCCTTTATTTTAATTTTAAGTAACAATTTGATATTTTATGTTTTAAAATTTCAACAATGATATCATTTTTTATACAAAAATTCAAAAAAAAATTCAATCAAAACTCATAAAATTAATTATATTCTTCAATATAATACAAATTTCATTAAATTCGTAATGTAAATCTTCAAATAAACTCATATTTTCATACTTTATTTGATATTTTTATGAATAAAGGACTAAATCGGGAAGGAAAAAAAAAAGAGATAAATGACTAAAACGTTACCTGAAATTAAGTTAAAGGACCACAGATGTAATTTAGCCTATATATTAATAATCGACTTAGTTCGTAAAATAAAATTGCCAATAAAAAAAGAAATTCATGTATTTAATTTTAATCTATTCAAAATTATAATAATCACATGTATTTAAAAATTCAAAATGACTTTCTACTTACGTCTCCTTAAATATTAATTTCTAACTTCACTACTATATTTTTATTATTATTATTATTATTATTATTATTATTATTAGGAAAATGTTTGGTGGACATGGTGTATCCACCTTAAAAGATATATTATTATTATTATTATTATTATTATTATTATTATTATTATTATTATTATTATTATTAGGTTTAATTGCAATTTTGGTCCCCCTATTTTAGCTGAATCGCGAAAGTAGTCTCCCCATTTTGTTTCTCCCCAATTTTGGTCCCTCAAAAGAATTTTGGTCTAAAACTTGATGAAATTTCATTTTTTAAAGTCGTACTACAACATTTATGATGATAGATTTTATGTACAATTGTTGCAAATGAGATCTTGAGGCATGATGTGACTTATAAATGCAAAAAAAAATAAAATTTCATCAAGCTTTGGACCAAAATTCTGTTTGGGAGACCAAAACTGGAGATGAACAAAATAAGAGACTACTTTCGCGATTCAGCTAAAATAGAGGGACCAAAATTACAATTAAGCCTTATTATTATTATTATTATTATTATTATTATTATTATTATTATTATTATTATTAT
>NC_021163.2:19830188-19832188 GCF_000331145.2 Cicer arietinum | reverse complement strand
TTATTATTATTATTATTACTATTATTATTATTATTATTATTATTATTATTATTATTATTATTATTATTATCATTATTATTATTATTATTATTTATTATTATTATTTATTATTATTATTATTATTATTATTATTATAAATAAAATGCTACAATATCATTCACAATATAACACTTTAATAAAATATGTGATGCTTACTAAAATTTCATCATAATTTTGAGGTATAGCATATTTATTAAAGTGTGAGTAATTAAATGAGATTTTTTTTTTTAAATCATGTAAAAGAGTTGCAAAAATACGAAGATAAAATAATATTCTTATAAGTTAAATTAATATGCATATTGTTTAATTTTAAATCTTGAAAAAAAAATTATACACAATGCATATAAAATTAGGAGTGTACAAAGTATAAGTTAAGTTGAATTTGATATGTCCTTTATTCGATCTTAATATTTAGACCAAATTTTAAATCATATCTCGTTCCATAATCCGACCAAACCCAATGAGTTCAGGTTTAATAACAACGTCACGACATAAAGATGACACTGAGTTAGTCTCAAGACGAGACGTATTTAAACACTTTTTTAGAAGAAAAAAAAAACTAAACATAAAATAACTTATAATAAATCACATATAGTTACCACTTGTTAATTCATTCAAGAGTAGCAACTCCATTGTTTTACAAATCATAAGTTACTAAGTGATCTAATTGATAACTTTTATTAGAGAAAGTGAATTAATAATAACAAAACATAATCATCTCTCCTTAAAGTAATTTGGGATGGTACGTGTAATTCGAACCCAATCCTTTTTTTCTACCGTGTCTCTATCTTGTCATTATTTTTTGTTCCTATTATTTTGGGATCAATTCAGACTAAACTCATTGCTAATGGGTCAAGCCAAGTTTGCGGGACATACCTGATCTTATACACCCTTCGATGACACTGAAGTTTTCAATTAAAACTTTGTAAGTGCTTACAAATAATTAGGAGTTCTTTTATACATTCTTGAAAAAACTTATAATACTAAAATATTTACAAATTTTATACAACCTTCAAGTCAGACTTAATTAAACTATAAAATCCAACCGAGACTCAAGAAGTGATCTAACTCTAACTCATTTACTCTTATAGCTTTTACCCACATTAGTCACTTGTCATTGGATACAAAACACATCCATATTAGAATTTCAATTCAACATTATATACTTTCCACTATATCAAATGATGTGGATTTGAGTGCTTCCACGTGAGATTGAAGATCTAACCAAGTGATAAGCCAATGTGGAATCGCCACAATGGTAAAGAAATCCATTGATAAGATTCAAGTTCTAATCCAAGAACTCAAAGATGAGACATATCTCACTAATTCTAATTCATTTCAAAGTTATCTCAAATGAGACTCTTACAAAGTATTTAAGAAGGATTTACCTTATTCCTAAAATGGGTCAAATGCCAAATCTCTAGTCCATATTGGGCTTAAACCACTTAACCAAAATTATTACAATTCAAATTAAACACAAATAAAACTAAAAACTATTATAAAGTCTTGACTTGAAATATTCTTTGTTTTTCCTCCTAATTAGCTCTTTTTAGGTCCTCATCAGGATACAAAACACATCCATATTAGAATTTCAATTCAACATTATATACTTTCCACTATATCAAATTTGAACAAGACTAATAATATATTCAAAAGTTACATGCAAGAATAAAATAAATAGAAACTACTCATGAAATATATTTTTCCAAATGTTAAAACCCATTAACTTCTTTCCATACCACAAAAATCAGAAATTTATCCTAACATGCAAGAGAAGGGAAAGAAATAAACTCATATCACTCAAGCATTCAAATTAATTTCAAACTCTAAACACACCTAAGAGAGGTTTAAAAGAGATTGAAATGTTACCTTAAATAATTTGCAAAGAGATGAGAGTGTCATAATTGTGTCTTTGAGTTTTTAATGTTTTCTTATTGGAGACCTAGCTCTTTCTCTTTCCC
>NC_021163.2:19779224-19830156 GCF_000331145.2 Cicer arietinum | reverse complement strand
TTATTTTGGAAGTGAAAAGAATAGTCATAAAAGAGGGGTTCGAATTGTGACTCTTTTAAAATTTAATTTATGCATTTTATTTGATATTTTACTCAAGATTAAATTTGATAATCAAAAGTTGATTAGTAAGCTTTTAAGTGACCAGAACGTTCTGGACATTTTATATGAAATTAAGAGGTTGTAAATAAAAATAATGATAGTGAAATGTGATTTGGATGTGCAAATAATGAAAGATAAGAGATAGAAAAATAACACAAAAGTACACTGGATCACCCAATATGGGCTAGTCCAATTTTCACAACCGTGAGATTATCACTATGTACTTTAGAACCAGAACGTTTTTCTTTGCACCTTTTCTCTTGATCAAATCTTGATCAATTACAATCTTTACCTTTCAACCTTGAAAGGACTTTAACATCCATCTTTCAATCTATAAATGATTTTTATAATCATTTTTCAATCTAGAAAAGATTTTTACAAACACATTCAGTTTAATATAAAGGATAACTTGGGTCAATTATAATGTGTATGATAAAAGTGTTTGAGATCTAATGATTCTCAACTCTTTATTTGAGATGAACTGAAAGCAAAACTCAATAAAAATGATCCAAAGATATACTATACAGAGTTAGAGTTTTCTTGAAGAGTTTGTTACTATAACAAGTGAATATTGATTGTATGTCAAACTATTGCCTTTGTCTTTTGATTGATCTTCCTTTTATAGATGAGAAGAAGTTTGAAAACTCATATGAAGTTGAATATAGACGTTAGACACATTAGCCAATAGTCAGATATGATTTAAACATATTAAACACATATTTATATTACTGTCCAAAACGTCCTTGACCAACCTAGAACGTTCTTGCTTTGAGTATGAAGAAAAACATGTACAAGTGTGTGAATGAGTTGTCAAATTTTGGTTGACATTGGGTTTGATCAGAAGCATTCATAGCTTAATGTAGTAACAATGCTAGTATGTTGTACTTTTACCCTTTGCTCACAACTCATCAATCTAAAGAACGATATGAATATCGTTCTGCATATTAATTTGCAGAACATTATACATGTTTGTTTTTGTAAGTGGACCTTCAAATCTTGACTTTTAATTTGTTCATTAAATATTGGAAAGTCGATGTGCAAAATACTGATTTACGGCATGTTGTCCTTCCAAAAGATTATTTTTCTCAATTGTTCTTTAATAGAACAACAAAATATTCTGGTGAATGTTCTTTCATCATTCATTTAACAAATGACTTAATAAATGACTCAATCTTGAAATGATTTCTTTTTCAAAATTGGTCGTTTTGCTAAACTAATAGGAATATTTATGTGTGCAATGAACTAATTCATCATGAGAACATTCTTTCATAATAATTGAGAATGTTATCTTCTATATGAAAGGAGAAATCTTTTATGCATGCAATACTTCCCATAATTTCTCTTGGTGTTGCACATGTTGTATATTGTCCATCAAGTATCACTAAGATTATTTAGTATAAGCATGAATGTATTGAACACGTTCTTTATGAAGATGTTATCTCGAAGATTCAACAATCATTCATTTGCAAATGAATGATTGATATAGTATATGATATATTCCATTTGAGATTCTTTCATAAAGATGTTCTTTGACTTATTTATTTATCTTCATATATGTTTGAATCTATAATATATCCATTGGACATATTTCCCAAGGCATCAATGCTCATTTTGATCATTCCCTTAATTATTCTTGAGTTCAGAACATTCTGAACACTTGTTGCATTTGATTCTTTAGACAACTTTTGATTTGTTTGATTCTCATGAGTTCATAAATCCTTCTAATATCTCCATGAAATTTATGATATTATTGTTGTAATCTTCTGATGCTACTATGATTCTTTCATCATTGACTAGATATTTACGCACGTGTTAATTTGAATGACTTCTAGTTTGTGTACTTATGTTATTTATGTTTCTTAAATAAAAACTCAAATGCAATCATCAATAGATTGTTATTCATAAAAATTAACATTTACTTTGCAATGTTTGTTGTCATTAAAATATATATCGAAAAGGTTTTGACCTCAACATTTTCTCCTTCCTTTTCCTCTCCCTTTCGTGGATTCTCTCACTCTCTCTTACAATTTTCTCTTTTTTGTCTTCTTTTTTTCTCATCTCATCTCTCCTCTACTCTCTTTTTCTTTATTCTCTTTTTCTTTTCTCTCCACTCTCTCTTTTATATGAAAATGACTAACATGTTACTAAAATCATCGAGAATTCATAAAAAAATTGTGCAATCTGAAGAAAAAAAGCCAAGGTCAGCCAATAGTTTTTCACTATTTTTATTTATGGAGTTAAAATTGCAAAAAAGAAAAGAAAAAAAATAGAAAAATGTAGATTTATGATTTCAGACTAGGTAATTAAAGATGGGAACTACCACATGTTACCCTCGACGGTTTCAACTAAATAAAAAATTCTTCACACACATTGAGTTGTATGAGTAGACATCTTTTATTGATCTATTGCCATATCCACAACTTGGACCACTTTGTTTCTCATCAATTATATCTTTTTGTTTGGCTGTTTTGACGTAATTTTTAGCTCCTTAGTCTCATATTGCATTGAAATCGAGATTAAAAGTTTATAAATCTAACATTTGTATTTCTCTTCTTACTAAGGCATCTTTTACTAAAAATAAAATTGTGTGATTTTATACATATGATCTCAAAGTTTACAGGAGATCAAGAGGTACATAGGAATCAAATAGAAAGAATATAGACAAAATAATATCCTTAAAGTGACAACTACATAAAAAGTTGTATATATTTCGTCAATGTGTTATGTTATAGTCCGTAACAACATAAGCTAATGCATTGTTCATTTTAATTAATAATTTATATTTTTTTAAGAAAATATGCATGTCTTGATAATCCATAGTTCAATTGGAAAGTAAATAAAAGTTGACCAAAGATTTCTCTACCATGGATTCCATTTTCCAAAATAAAAAGTTCTAGCAAGGATTTGATCTCCAAAACAAGAAGACATTATTGGTGGCCCAAGTTTCGGTTGCAGCAACATATGAGATAGTTGAAGTTTAATGTGATTCTAGATGTCAAAGGTCTAAATAATAAATCATTGCCATTGTCTATTTTTTATTTTTATACTGGGCGTTTGAAAAAATGTTCGTATCTGAATTCGTCTATGCGTGATAATGTCTGTTTCATACTCTTTAGACATTAAGTGTCTGTTTCGTGTATCTGTGTTACACGTAATTTGACTACGAAAATACAATAAATAACTAAAAAATATCACAACACACTTAAAATTACTATCAAAAAAATTTCAAATCAACTCATAAAATACTATAAATTATAATATTTCATCGATAAAATATTTAAAATAAGTATATATTATAATAAACCATTTTTGAGGTATATATGACGATAAACATTAAAAAAATCATTTTTTTTATAGGAATATAAAAAATCATACGTATATAGATAAAATCATAAAATCCTATATATAATCATAAAATCCTATATATATATATTAAATCCTAAACCCTAAACTCTATAATAAAACGTAAAATAAATATATTTGTTTATATATTATATATACATGCATTTACATAGAATTGGTGGATATAGTAAAATACATGTATACCGGTTCAATTATGTACATAATTACGCGAGCTCATAGTCATATCTATAGTACAAATTTTCACTCCATTGGATGTATATTTTGCATGTGCTCATAGGATCAGAGTCCGATTACATCATTAATCTAACAGATTAGAAATACAAATTTAAAACCACATGTGATCCTAATTTTGTTTCGGTATGCAACATGGATTTTTTTAACGAGTTCTGAATATAAATAAATTATTAAAACACAAAATTTGATAAAAATAAAACACAAATATAATATTAAATATTATAATATAGATACAAAATGTGATCTATATATTTTATATGATATTATATTTGTGTATTTTATTTTATGTCAAATTTTGAATTACAATAATATTATTCATTATTAATACATAGTTAGCCATTGCACCTTACTTGATTGAAAAAATATTTTTACAATTTCAAAGATAAATAACCTTAGTCCTAGGATTAAAGTTAAGTCGTCGAAAACGTATAGAATTTGCGGATAATCTAATCAAGCCGTTGATGCAATATTAATGGAAATATAAGGTAACTACCATTGCTAAGCCAACATATTTGACCTTATGTATTTTTTCTTACCACAAATATAAAATAAAATCAAAATATGTTATCTAAATTTTGGGTCAAATATATTTTAATTTTTGTTTATATGTATGGTCGGAGAGAATGTCTTGTTTAAAGATAGTGGAAAATTTAATAATAAATATAAGGTTTAATTGTAGTTTTAGCTCATCTATTTATATTGATTCACGAAATTAGTCAATCTATTTTAAAAGTCGACGGTTTTGGTCTATTCTTTTGATTTTTTAACTAAAAAATAATGATGTGAGATATTTTAAATAATGTGACATATGATACGATGATTTAGAATGATTATAATTAACACCCATGAAATTGAAATAAAACACCTTAAAAATATATGTCACGTCATTTAAAATATATTAAATCGTCATTTTTTTAGTTCATTAAAACTAATTATCTTTTTGTAAGTGTTAAAAACTAAGTCCGCCAGTCGTGTTGATTCACATGTTAATCAAAACGCCATGATTTCAATGCTAATAATAAGTTGATTCTCATATTTTGTAAATCAATTTACATAATCTTCTAGAACTTTGTGAGTTGATTCACAAGATTGGTGATACAAGGTCTAAAACATTAAGACTAAGTTGAGGACCTATACAAATCGACTTACAAAAAGTGTATTTACAAAATTAAAATTTACTTGAAAAAAGATTTTAATGCATTTTAAAGTATACCAACATGATCCTATCATGCTCATAACACATAAAATAAAGATTTATTCAGTACAAATAAACTTGGATTATTGTCTCTTTACTCTTGATTATGTTATGTTTTTAAGGGTTATTTTATTAGTTTAGGATATTTTATTATGTTAGGAGTAAAGGTAGTAATTTAGCTTTTTAAATTGAAATTATGTTGGGCTGTGTTGAATTTGGGTTGGATGTTGCAGCATTCAGGCATATTAGCTGAAGGTACAACAAGAGTGCATAAATGTGCGTGTAACAAGTGCAGAATTTTATTGTAACAATTTGAGACACCTTATTACGTCAAGAACACAATCAAGGAATATTCTATTTGTCTCATCTATTTATTCCATTGGAGCAAGAATTGTTTTATGAATAAGGAAAAATAGACCTAAAAAGGAGATAGAAAAATGATCTAAAATGATAAAATATAATTTTCATGATACTTTTTGTGATTCAAATACATTTGTAAATGTTTAAGAAATAAAAAATCAACAAAGTTATATTCACACTATCTAACTAAATAAATTTAATTTTGACATCTATATAAATATATTAAGTCTATCATAATTTTGACATCTATATAAATATATTAAGTCTATCATAGAAACCTTAGAATTACACTAATGTTAGCATCTTTGTCATATGTACTTGGATCAGTCACCCATCAATTTCTTTGCCTCTTATTTCTTTTCAAATTTCTTATCTTTTTCTTCGAACAACTTCGTCTATTTCATTACCATTTTATTCTTCTCTTTGAGGAGAAGTTCTATCCAAATCTTATTAATTCAACCTTCAAGTTATTAATTCTAAAGGTAAAAGTTATTAATTCAACCTTCAAGTTAGAATCAATTTTAAAGATAAAATTAATTCTATTTGAGAACAATTAAACATATTAAAATGAATTCAAGACTTTTAAAGTTAATTTTGTTTGTTGCAAAAGTAGAACTAAACATACGCAATGTTGACTTGATTTTATAGGTGGTCCAACATATATGTTGGCCTAAAATAAATTTTAACATGAATCACATTAAATCTACAATAACATTGTTTGTAAAATTACTAAAAAATTATATTAAAAATATTATTTAGATATTTTAAAATACAAAATCATATATTAAATTAATATAATTTTTTTTAGTTGATAATAAATTCAACTGATTTAATATTTAATGAAATAATATTAAGTTTAGATAATACTTCATTAACTTTAGTTTTAAAACTATTAAAAAATGTAGGATTTTATTAAGTAAAATTTTATTTTGGAAGCCTTCTATATTTATATACTATCTAAGAAACCTGGAAATTTTAAAAATTTCCTTAACTTACTTTTTGTTCATATATGTTAATTGTTAGAGTATTAAAGTCTTTGTACAGTATCATTTAATATTGATGTGACATAAAATGACTTTTGTTTCTAATTTGTTTTTTCTTTTCTACTAATCCTTAATAATTTTAATTTCAAGTTTTTTTATATCGGTTCCCATTTTTTTCAAGTTTTTTTCCAAATAAAAATAATTATATAATACTAAAAAATGTAAAAGATTCGTCACAATCAAAATTAAATATATACATTATAATGAAAAAAAATTGAACAATTTAAATTTTATTTTGAAAGTTACTCTACAACTTAACATTATATAAATAAAAGATTCACTTAAAAATATGATAGTTCCTTAGAAAGACTAATTATAAATTAATAGCTCTAAAGTCTTCACTTAAAAGATTTATTTAAAAATTTCAAAAACAAAATTATGCACGAGATAAATTATCATTAATGAAATTGAACTATCGTATATAAGATTAATGTACACTGATTAAATATTTTAAAATAATTATTGCCCAGAGTAAATTTTTTTTGATGAAAATATCATACACAAGAAAATTATAATTCTTCTTTATTTTTTATTTAATATAGACGGAAGAGTTAAGGACAAATGTATCATTGATTCAAACACATAATAAATATTTGTCATCAATTTATAAAATAAAAGATTTTTTAAGGAAACAACTAATATTCAAAAACACATCTTATTGAAATGCATTTAAAAAAAATATTTACTAAGTAAATACTGTACTACTCTAAAATACGAAGTTCGCACGGATATTTTACTAGTGTTATTAAGTAAAAAAAAATTAAAGACTTAAATTGTTTTAATCGTCTTATCATTTTGTTTGATTGTGAACACTACATTTATCCCATTGTATTTTTAAAAAATCATTGTCCCGTATGAAAAGTACACACTTGGAAGGTAAAATGTAACTTTCTTTTACATTTATATATAAAATAAAATTTAAGTGAAAGAGAAATTATCTAGCCAAAAATAATATATATCGTCATTTAAATTTAATTCAATTTTTGTATTAGTCTTTTAAGTTTATCTTATTTTGATTTGGTCTTCATATTATGTTCTATTTGCACCATTAATCATTTATTAAATTTCAATAATAATTAGTTCAATTAAAAGTTTATGGTCATTTAAAATTTTATCAAATGCTACAACAGTATACTCTTCATATTAATCATTCAAAAAATATTAATCAAATATTATAAATGGTATACATTTTTTAATTTTCTCTACAACAATTTAAATCTATGTATAGTTTTAAAACAAGGTAATAAATATCTATTCAAATAATCAATATTTTTAACTTTCTTCGCATACAAAGTAGTTTGCACAGTTAAATTGTTGTTTAAACAATTAATTTGTTGCGATGATTCGATTAAATCTTAACACCTTTTATTATAATCATTTGAAGAAAAAACTTAAACTCAAAAAATTATATACATAATTTAATATATCTTAAAACTAATTGACACAAATAAGTGTATTTTGAATTGAAAAGTATTAAATTTAGTCAAACAATTTATAAAAGGAGAAATACTCACGGAGTGGGCAACTCAATTGAGTTCGGGATAAGTTTGCAACCGAAAAAATCTAAACATGCATTTTGAATACTTGAAATATAAATATTTAATATAATAAGAAATGAAAGATAACGATATTATACTTGTTTAATTGTCAAAAAAGCAATATGCTTATTTGGATTATTATCTTTTTTGCCCCACACAAAGCTGAAATCGTGAAATCATTAATTACATATATTTTTTTATAAAACAATTCTTATATATTAGTGGAGTTAGGCCGAAAAGGGATAATAAATGAATAACTTGTCACATATGGCAATGTAGTGTGATACTGGAATCTGAACACGACTCCTTTCAAAGGTAAAACAATTAACTTTCACACATCCGTACAAAATATCTGATATGATAAATTCATACATATGTTATAAAATAGATATTTTTTGGTACATTATATAAATAGATTTAATTGTTTTCCCAGTTAGCTTAAACTTTTGAACACTTTTTTCTAATCATATTTTAATATTCTTATCTTTTATAAATATTTTACTGTAATTTAATCAACCACTTATATAAAATAGTTTTACATAGTTAATTAAATAAACTTAAAGGAAGTCTCTTAATTAGTACATATAAAAAAAGTCAAAGAAATCAATCTTTCAAATGCATATTAATTAATCTTGATCGATTAATCTTCACTAGAGATACTTTGAGTATTCCAAAAAAGTAGTTATTTACTTCATAAAAAAAAGTAATTTTTAATTTTTGTAATTTAATAAAAATTAATCCTAAATTAAATAGTATGGAAAACTTGTGAAAGTGTAAAGACTATATCTTTAAATTTAGAATGTAATGTAATAAAGACTAAAATCATAAATAAAATAGATTAAAATTATATATAAATAAGAATGATTGGTGTAAACTTTATATTAGAAAATAAATAAAAAAATTAGATAAAAGACAAAGCAAACAAAGCAAAAATAAAAAAGTGAAGCACTTTAACAAAAACCATGACATCCCATCCCTCATCAATGGTGTGCCTCTAACTGGGTGGAGCTTTACGCAATCCCATTATACCTTCTAATCCATCTTCTTCCATCCAACAATAATCTAAAGAATCTTTCTCTACCTTCATATATTCTGCTTATTATCTTTTTTTTTTTTTTGCATTAAAATTCTCTCTACACCTTCATCCAACAGTTTTAGTTTTCTCTTTCACTTTCCTCATCACATACTTTGAACCACACATAACAAAAATCAATAACCCCTTTTATCAAACCCCACTTCTTTGTTTCTCTCTATAACCTTTCAAGTTTCGATTTTTCCCACTCTGCAGAATAATTAAAATAACCCAGTAAAAAAAATAAAAGCTTTGCTGGTATTTTGGTAATTTTTTTCATTTTCATGGGTAATATTGGAAGTAGCGGTTCTAACAATCGTCGGAGACACGGTGGCGGTGGAACTGGCCGGCGAGTTCATCCACCGGAGACTCCTCCTCCAATGATTCCTCCGTTTCCGGAAGCTAATTCTAACCGATTCGTTTACAATGCCGCCACTACTCCGTATCCTAACTACCCTAATTACTATCCTCCGCCGCCGACAACTGTTCGGGCGCCTTTGCCGGCACCGTATGATCACCATCACCGTCCGGCGATGGACCCGATGTGGAGCCGGTACCCGCCACCGCCACCGGCTCCTTATGTGGAACATCAGAAAGCGGTTACTATAAAGAACGATGTTAACATCAAGAAGGAGACACTGAGAATTGAGCCTGATGGAGAAGATTCCGGAAAATTTCTTGTGTCGTTTACTTTTGATGCTACCGTTTCTGGGAGGTAACAGTTTTTTTCCTTATTTGATTATGATGTAATAATTAGTTAATTTGTTTTGTGGCTAATGGTTAATAATGTATCATGTGAAGTACCTGAGTTCAAACCCTGAGTGGAGCAAGCTTTACTTACTTTTAGGCTGAACTTCGGATTATCATGTCCTTTGCCTAAGAATCGAGGGTTAAGACAAAAAAAAGTAAAATAATGCATCATGTGAATGGTAGTTATTAGCCTTATGCAAAGGTTTTGGAGAGCTAGTTGTGAGATCCTGTCCTTGCTTCCTTGATTGATTGCTGTTAGTGTTAATTAGCTTGTTTAATATAAACATCATTTAACTTCATTTGCATTTTTGGATTCAAATAAGTAAAGGAGTGAAGCTACTTACTCAATTTTATTCCTATATCCGTGCTCATTAGGTCCTCTTTGCAAAAACAACTTAGTTAAGCACGTACTATTACCGTCTCAAATGTAAGCAAAGTAGGGCCAAAAAAATTAATTTATCTAGTTCAAATTTTGGGCTAGATACATCGATTTTTTTGTATCTACTTTTGTGTATATTTGAGAGCAGATGGAGTATTGGATAAGTGTTTATCATATAAGTGTTTATGTATAAGCTATTTTAATAACAAAATAAAAATAAAGTCAAATTGTTTTCATATAAGTTATAAACTGATTTTATAAGCTATATCATAAGCTCTCCTAAACAGTTTCACAAGTGATTATGTCAATAGATAAGTTCAAATAAGTCAATCCAAACAGACCCTTAGTACTATTGTTTGTATTGATAATCTTGGCCTTTTGTTTTATGGTAACTTGTCTTTCTGAAATCTGGAGTGTAATGTAATGAGAGCTTTCTAATAGTTGCCAATGAGGAATAGTTTGGGTAACTATTTACTTATTGTCACAACATATTATTTTTGCTAGCTTAGGAAGCTGGAAAATGGTGCATGACAAAGGTTTGCAAATAACATTTCTACGAATGAAAAATAGAGTAGCTATAGTTTTTTGTTGTGTATATTTTGTGATTTACTGATAAGTATATCTATTCGTTGCTAGGGTTCGATTTCCTTTGACAATATGGAGAGACTGATTTAAAAGCAAAGTCAGTTGCTCCTAAAGATTGTCAGCATGATAATTATCTTCATTTTAAATCAACATTGCTTAGAAACAATGTCTTGCGTGCTTTTTATTTTCCGTTTGATATATTTTGGATTTGAGAATGTCCCTTGAGGTTATTGAGAGTGCATTTTAAATTCTTTTACTTTTTAAAGGGTGGAGAGATTACTTTTGCATGGAGTGTTGCATTTTAACAAATAAATGAAAGCGAAATCATTTGCTACATGATAATGGCAGGTGAGACTTCCACTTACATCATGGCCAAGTTAGCAGCAAGTAATTTAAAAAACTGGTTTCTGTGGCAAGACCAACAGATACAATACGTAGCTACTCTTTTACGAGTCTCTCAATAGTCGATTCAATGCATGTCTTACTTGAGCAATTCATTTTTGCACAAAACTGAATCAAACAAGATTTTAATGCACATTTGAATACATGGTGATGTATTACTCCTAGTAATTATAATTTCTTATTACTTTCCTATGTTAAGGAGCATTTTGTAAACTATACATTTCTGAGATATATGATTGACTCGTGACCTTAAGCGTATCTTTCAGTACTCTGACTCGGTGTACTGAAAGGTACGCTTAAGGAATTGTGGCAAGGCAAATTTCCATTTGTGTTGTGTGAATATGTGTATTCTGTGCTATAGTTCTTTTATTTGTTTGATGATCTAAATGCTTGTTTCCCTTTTTCTCCATTACAGCATCACTGTACTTTTCTTTGCAAAAGAAGGCGACGGTTGTATCCTTACCCCAATGAAGGAAAATGTTCTTGCACCTGTTACTATAGATTTCCAGCAAGGTCTCGGCCAGAAGTTTAAACAGCCAGCTGGAACTGGTATCCATTTTTCAATGTTTGAGGAATCTGAGTTATTGAAAGTAGGCGATATGGAAGTCTATCCTATAGCAGTTAAAGCAGATGCATCTTCCAGCAACGAAAATGGATCAAACGAAACTCCAACATCTGGTAACACAAACTCTCAGATAACTCAAGCAGTGTTTGAGAAGGAGAAAGGTGAATTCCGGGTGAAGGTTGTTAAGCAGATATTGTGGGTGAATGGAATGAGGTATGAGCTTCAGGAGATATACGGTATTGGAAATTCAGTTGAGAGTGACTTGGATGGTAATGACCCAGGAAAGGAGTGTGTTATCTGCTTGTCAGAGCCTCGGGACACAACTGTGCTTCCATGTCGCCACATGGTAATTATTTACAGTTTTCTTTTTCTGATCAATTTTTTCTTTGATTGGTTGACAAAATGATTCTGCCGTTGATATCATGAGTATGAAAATCACCAGCAAATGTTAAATGATATCCATGTATGCTACTGCCAAATTTCATCAACGATTCGAATTTCTTGTCATTTATATTTTTGCTTAACTTAACTGTTGAAAACTACTTCGGGTCTGTTTGGATAATTGGATTAACTTATTTGAATTTATCTACTGACATAAACACTTATGATGGTATTTCAAAGAGCTTATGGAAATAGCTTATGACATGTTCATAAGCTATTTTCACCTTATTTCCATAAGATCTTTAGGATAACTTATGAAAATTGCATATATAGTTTATATGGAAATAGTCTGACTTTGTTTTATCTTTTGTATGCCTATGCTATAAGCGTGAAATGAAGGTTTTTATCCAAACATAGCCTAATTTGTCCTCGAGTACTCTTTGATATACTTTGGTTGGATTTTTTTCTTTGTTGTAGTGTATGTGTAGCGGATGTGCAAAGGTTTTGAGGTTCCAAACAAATAGATGTCCAATTTGCAGACAACCAGTTGAGAGGCTTTTGGAGATCAAAGTTGGGCCTGAACCTGCGGAGGAGTGAAGAAAGATACAGTGTTACTTGACAGACAACAAGCTTCCTGTATAGTCCAAATGTTGTTATATAGTTAATGCTTTTCACTTACTTTAAGGTTTTTCCAATAATCCAAAAAAATAGAAATTGGAATTTATTTATGCATGACATTCTGTTTGACATGGATTGGTTGGCTGGCATGGCACCTGACTGTATAAGCAAATGCCTCCTCCACCATGCTTGTTTGATTTCACTTCTAACTTCTATATGGCTTCAATATAATTTAATGTGTTTCTCACTTGCTAACATCTATATTATTATTATTGCCTCACAAAAACATCTTTTATTATTATTATTATGATTTTGAGATAAATTGCATATAAATCGTTCAAGCTTTAGACCTGTTGTAGAAAATTTCCAGTATCAAAATTCAACAACTTTAACTCTAAACTTTACCAAACTGAGCATGTGAAAATTTTAACCCTTTCTGTATGGATAGTAATCCTGTTTTAAGTAGTCAATATGCACAGTTTGCTAGACCCCTTTACTTCATCCGAAATAAAATATAAATAAAAACATCCAAAATAAAATATAAATAAAAATAATATATGAAAAGTTAGATGTATTAAATTAAATGCATCAATTTTTTAATTACTAATTTTCCTTGTATTTCATTCTAGAGGGTAATTGTCGATTGAAGCATAAGTTTGGGGTTGCTTTCCCAGGTGAATGTAATGTGTTTGTGGTCCTTGTAGATCTGCATGCTACTGCCTTCAGATTTCTAGCTTTATTTCCAGGTTGGCCTAATTTTGGCCAAAGGTTTTAAATTAGAAATAACATTTTTCACCACTCACTTTCAGATATTTTAAATTACTAAAATTTTTAATCTATTACTTTATAGGCCGTTTTGCATTACAAAAAGTATTATTGTTAACTTTCTATTGTTCTCTTAATTATATTGAAATCTCTTATTTTATTTTTTTGAAATTCATGAGAGTAAAAGACTATTTGGGAAAATGTATATTATTTGTTATAAAAACAATAATATGAATTGTATTTCTTAATTTATTTATCAATACCTTCAAGGACACTTTGACATAAAAAATAGTGGATAGTAGATAATCTTGTGTATAAACTCATAGCAAATATCAAATAAAATTATTGATAGTAGATAAATCAGTAGATTGAATTTAAAGTGTGTGATTAAATTATTTATATGATATAATTTTTAATTATTAACTTATTTTCAATTAAAATTATGAGGGTGAAAACAAGAGAAAAGTGATGTTTATAAGTTACTACTAAAAGCTAGTGTAACTAGAAGTTGCGTTTGCAAAAAAATGTTACAAACCTTTTTAAAAAGAGAAAGAAAAAAATACTATAAACTAGTGAAAAAAAATTATAAGTTTGTGAGAAAACTATTGTCAAATAATTTTATTTTGGTCATATAAACATATACTTGGTAACATTCCAAAAATACTCTACAATTAATGTTCCTCATAAAACAAATAATCATATAAAAAGAAATAGTTAGCGGTTTAACAAATAAACTCTTCTAAACAATGTTTTAAATATAGAATTCAACAGTTCAATTGGTTTGAATTATGACTTAACGTTTCACTTTTTATCTTCAAATATCCTCACCCTCCACATACTTTTATGCAAAGTATACATCTCACATTATTAATTTTTTAAAATGATTCATTCATGGAGTCCACTTTAATTAGTTCCTTAAAGAATGTATTGAGGGTAAAGCACTCATTAAATTAATTCCAATGCGTTGGCCTATACCCTAAACCTGAATAATAATTGATGTTCAAAGCATGCACCAATATTTCACAAATAAACATTACTGCAACGTGTACCACCTGATCTGAAGTGCACATTCATTACACACCCCCAACAATAATCATGTGCAAACCATCTTTGTTATGTACGGATCAATTAACAATAGTCCAAATAAAAATAAAGAACTACAATAATTAATAAGGATGTAACTTACAACCTTTGATGGATCAAACATGGCAATAATTCAAGATTCATTAATGAAATTAGTTCCTTCAATTTACCCATGAACTTTTTGTTCACACTCAGCTATGATTTTATTCAAGTTCAAACTTCAGCAATTAGCGTGGCATACAACATTAATCTTATCGTAAATCTTCAATGAGTTTTATAGTTCTCTCTGATCTTACATTTTTTTTATCTTAAAACATTTTTTGTTCCAAAAATAATAGTGAAGAAAAGGAAAATATCAAACATGAAACAATGATTTCATTTGCATAAGAGAATAAAAATGGTGGCCTATTTACAATTACTCACTCAAACAAATACAAAGCATAAGAATATTCATGATTCATAGCATTAACATTAGCATTAGCATTAGAATCAACCTTCATCCTAAACTGACAGCAAAAGACAAGAACTCTACCTCTACTAGATATTTGTAATTTTGTTATGTTGTAACCAATGTTTCAAACACAATCAATGAGACCCTTGATCAATATTCCACCATTGATGAACAAAGACACCATTGCTTCTAAGACCCTTATAAATATCCATACACCTCCCCCTTTCACTTTCAGCACCTCCACTCTCTGAACAACCAAGAAACAACTCATCGATAAAACATATAACACCACTTTCATATATATCCCTAAGAAACTTCATTTCAACTTTCCCTGCAATATTCATCTTAAGCACAACAAAATCAGCATTCTCAACAGTTTCTTTAAACCAAGCAACCAAATCAAAATCTTCCTCTCCCATATAATGTTCAATATCTTCATGCTTAAAATCTTCAGCCAATTCTGGATGATAAACAAATGTGACACGTGGCCCTTTCACATGTGACAACATAATTGAAGTGTCATAATGAACAAAATAAACATTGAAATGTTTCTGATCAATTGGATAAGATGGTGGAAACCATGTATTTTTCACTTCACCAATATTAACATAAACCAAATTCTTCTTACTAGTAACATCAACAAACTTTGGCAAATAAGAGATTTTTTTCTCATTCTCAAAATTTGATGTTTCCTCAACAAGAGGCTCAATCAAATTCATAAAAGGCTTAGTGAAATTAACACTTGCACAATCTTCCGAAAGACCCTCATGATAAAATAAGGAGCTTGTTGTGTTTTCACTTTCACTTTCAGATTCTGAGTTTTTCTTGAAAACAACAAGGCCATTATTATTATTAACATAACCAACATGAACAATAGTTGAAAATCTCAACAATGATGAAATTGGTGAAGCTGATCTTATCAAACCATTGTTCTTGTTAATGGAAGAAATACTATAAATATCATCACTATCAGAAACCAAAACAAAAGCAGCGATTCCACCAGGTTTAAGAATCCTTTCGACTTCAAGAACAAGCAATGCAGGAACAGAAACCTTGTTAAAATCCCTAGTAAAAACAAAATCAAAGGAAAAATCACGGAACTTATCAAGAGAATAAACGATTTTCTTCTTGTTGAAGTTGTAAAAACGATGATTTACAACATTGGTGAATCCAAGTTTCTCCATTGTTGTAAGAGCTATTTCTGAACCTTCACCAATACAGAGAGTTTCTGCATCATAATGCAAAAATCGTTGATGACCCATTAACTCTTCCACAACAGTTGATACCAAGTTAACTTCTTTTTTGCAATTCATTGAGTCAAAGGAACCCCAAAAATTGTTTAAGATTCGACTCTGGAATAAAAAAGAAGCTGGTGTTAAAGTAACGTTGTTATGTGATAAAGCTTCATCGACACAATCATGGTATTCGTAGGTTTTGGGAGTTAAGGAACCTAAATCCATGGTGGGTAATGAGTGAAGTAGTGAAAGTATAGAAATAGCAGAGAGAACAAGTAGTATTCGGAAAAACACACGTCTTTGAAGTGACCCAATTGAGATTTTGCAGTTGGAATCCATGGAAAGTTTATTCTCTATGGTATTTTCAGTATTTGGTTAAAATGAAGTGGCTGTTGTTTATATAGATGATAATTGATAAGGTTATGTGTAACAGAATGAGAAAAATATGAATTGAAAGTAACGATTTTAGTGTGTAACGGATAGTATGATTAAGTGGAAATTTTAAAATGGTAACAGAAGAGGGAGATTTAGGGGGATCAGATAAGGTAGGAGGGATATAGTTTGTTAGGATTTTTTTTTTTTTTTTTTTTTCTACTGAGAATGTTGTTGTTTGAGTTTGAGGGTTAAGAAGAAGAAGGGAGAAAGGAAAAGGTTGAGTTTTGGGGGGGTGTGAATGTGAGTGTGTGGGGTGGAAGAAGCTGAATGGAATGAATGTTGCGAGATGTGGGGCAAGATTTGTGTTGTAGGTTTACGTGGCATCATCTCCAAGTTCCTTCGTTCTTCATATCTCACTCAACAACCTGCTAAAATACAGGACTAGTTATTTCTTCTTCTTTTTCTTTATAGCTTTTACGTATGATAGCTTATAGCTACTTAATTAAAGTCTTTAATAAATTAACTATTTAATAATTAGTTTAAAATTAAAAATATATCAAATGATATTCGTAATTTAAAATTATTTTTTAATTAATATTTATATTTTTCTAAATAGTAATTTATAATTAGTTTTTTATTCATCTAAAATTTATGGGTATTATATTCTTTTATTTTTTTATTTTAAAATTTAAATGATTTATAAACTATTTAGAATTATAATAAATAAATTATTTGTTAATCTATGTATTTTTTTTATTTTGTTAGTTTATTTTTTTAAGTTATAATAAATAAAATATTATGAACCATTCATTAAAATTATTTATTTTAAATTATAATAAAATTTATAAAGGGAAAAAAGAATTTAGTTATAATAATAAAGGTAAAATTAGAAGAAATAATAACAAACTATAAATAAATTGTTTATCAAATTAATTTATCAAAATAAGCTATCAGCTATAGACTCATAAATGATTGATATTAAATAGGTTATCTAGCTTATAAGTTATAAGCTAACCAAAATGTTTTGGCAAATATCACTTCTAATATATAAGCTAGGATGAATCAAGATTAACAGTGATATGGTAATCTCTAGCAACCACGTTAAATATTTGATAGTAACATCAACAAGAATTGAAAAGTTTTTAAATTAATAAAAGAAAAAGTATTGAATTTTATAATGATAAGAGAGTTAAGAATGTATTTCACTTCAAATTTAATTTTTAATTATTAATTTGATAATAGTTATTAAAATTTTCAATGAGTTGTTATCAATTTTTAAGAATCTTCAATCTTAATCTATTAGTAATTGAACCTTTAATCTTAAATCAATCCCAAATCTCTTAGCATATTAAATAAGTACGATTAAACATCCAATTAATAACATAAATTATAAGTGATTTTAAGTGTTTGTATATACCTCTAGACTACATTCAATAACCAAATATCAAATGAAACACTAAAGTTTTTATCAAGTTGTACTCATCTTTAACAATGAAAAGTTTATTTACTCATTTTAAACAAATAGAAGTGAAAGAGATAAAAGGATTAAGCATGATAGGTCAATAGTAAAAGTCTACCTCGGTGTCTCAATATGTCTTTTCAGCTTTTAAAAATGTTAAAACCTTATTTTCAGTTTTTAATGCATAATATGATATGGCTAATTTGTAGTTGGATGTTTGGATTCCCTAGGGAGTAAAATTTTAGATTTTGCGTTGTTCATATTTCAGCGAGGGGCTTGAGTGCATTATTGATTTCGGAGGAAACCCATCATTAGGAAACCCATGATGTTTCCAACTTCTTTAGTTAAATATTATATTACATAAAAAAAATTAACTATACTTAAGTAATAATAATACATTCGATGGTTTAAAGTTTACTTTCATCTCTGAGTTCAAGTGATTAAATTTTAATTCGCACAAATGTTGACCGAAATTATTATATTCTTTAATAACAATATATTAATGACCACTATATTTTTTATTGGGGGCAATTACTTAACCGTTAGATAATCAATGTCGTTAAAAGTTTTGGCAGCAATTACATAAAATGTCGGTAAAAACTTATTTGATTGCTGCTAAAAGCAAATAGATTTTAGTAAGGTTTATAATGACCACTAAATAAATGGTTCACAAGGACAACTTCATCTTTTAATTGATTATGAATTATGGCCATTAAAAGTTTAAGAATTAGGTAGTGCAACATTTTTGTATTTGTTGAGACAAAAATTTTAATTTGTAGTTCAACAAACATTTGGATTAGAATAAATAGATTCTAATCATATTTTTCTTGAAATGTACATTTAAGTGTATTTATTTTAAGACAAATTTTAGAATGATTTCCAACAAAAATTGAGAAAGTTCACCTAATACCCCATTATTCATCTTATAATTTTATAATAAGTGGTTCCTTTGTAATATTTATTTGTTCCTTTATATTATTAATAAAATATTAATTATTCTTCCATTAATAAATTTTTATTTATTGTGTCTAAGTTCATCTAACTACTCCATTAATTATTGTTAATAAGGGTATATTAATAAATAAAATTCATTCTATCATTAAATAATACAATTTAAGAAAGCTAAAATTGAAAAAATAAATATGCGAACAAACTCAAAACATTCAAGTTAATAGTATAAAGCAGAAAAATATCTACAATTATGACAAAACTGAAGTTTATAAAATATCCATGTCTTTGGAAAATCATTGATTGAGTCTGCAATAGATCGAAACTAACATGTCAATCTAAAGCAAACGTGTGTTGCAAAAAAGCGGAAAATTAAAACGTTGCACTGGGACGAAAAATAAAAAATGTCGCACAAAGACAACAAAATCATCAACAACAAAAAAATTTAAAAATCATTTATTTGAATAATAAATAATGAAAAAAAATAATTTAGAAGAGTGACTTTAGATAAAATATTAACCCTAAATTACCCTTCTTTGTCGGGAAAAATCAAATGGAGGTCAAGAAAGATGGCACTAGGTTTTAAAACATTAATACCTTCGATGCTAAAAAAATCTTGTATTTACTTGCTCTCCCACAACATTAAAAAATAAAACAGACTTAATTTATTATTTTAAAAATATAAAAGTTTATAACCAAAATAAATTTTAAATAAAAGTGTAACACTTTTTTTAGCAAAACATTATAATTAACTTTCAAAATGTGTTACTCAATTTATTCAAGACCTAAAAGCAGGTTATCTGAACCTAGAATAGGGAATAAACCATAAGATTTTGTAGAAAGCCCTAGCCAAAGACTAATTTAGATTCCCTCCAACTTTTGTACATTCAATCCATTGTGGAACTGTTTGATTGAAAATAACTTTTCTCTCTCTTTAGATGTAACAGTTTTGCAAACATTGTACAACGACTATAGATGATTCCTACATGTCAGAGGCAATTTGGTTGTTGGTGAGGGAGAGGTATGTTCAAAAGGCTGTATACCAAGAAAATTGTCATGTTTTTGCTCATTTTCCAGTTATGAAATTAAACTATTAAAGAATAATTTAATTTAATGTTTTAAATATTAAAATAGAAATTTAGATGTTTCAATAAAATAAATGGTTAGGGTTCATCATTAAAAAAAAATTTAATTCAATGATTAATAAAAGTTTATTTCATAACAAAATATTAAAATAATAATTTAGATTCTAAAAAAATTAATACTAATTAATCAGACAATCGTCCGTATGGTGATAATAACAAACATTCACATGTTCTCATCACTTGAATGTGACTTTTCTCATGAAGATAATATGGGATAGAGATGACATATTAGATCCAGACTTAATGGATACCTGCAAAAAAAAAAACTACAATGGATAGCATAAAAATCCGCATAATGGATATGGAGACGGATAATTACCCACAAAATTAAGCGTATAACATATATTAATATCATTGGACCACTACAATATTTATAATTAAAAGATAAACATTTTGTAAATTTTTTAAGAATTTGATTATGATGAATATGTAAATAATTGTGACCTTATAATTAAGAGTTATGTCTTATTAATCGTGACTTTATAATTATACTTGCAACTTTCTATCAATTATTTTTACAAATCTCGAATAATATTGTCGTAGGACTTGCAACTTCATAAATTATTATTATGAATATTAGAATGTGTATTCTAAGTAGTATTCATTTGAATGTTTTGAGTTAGAAAATATTTTAGGGAGTTAAAATATTTGAATAATTTTTAAGTTTTATCACAACGATATAATTTATTTATCGATATATTTTAGTTAAAGCGTGAGTAATAAGTATGGATATGGACACTTAGGTACTCAGAGAGTAATGATACGAGTATTAAAATTGATACTCAAGAGAGTACATAACCAGTATGAATATTTTTTAAACTGCGTGTATAGGAACAAGTACTATAGTACTCTACTCATTATCATCCCTAATATGGGATATGACCTATAAACCTGATATTCTCTAGTGTCAAGTGTTTTTTTAAAAAAGTATGATACAAACAACAATTTTCAAACTAATATTATGAGTTTTATGACTTTTCTTTAGTAAAAGATTTGACTAGTTATAATGTGGTATGGTAGCTTGGAGATAGCCCAGATATCCTTGGATGGGCAGGTACAAGCACTGACCATTTTATTTGAAAAGTGTTTATCACATGGAGGTTGAGACTCAACGTAATTTCAATTGGGTTTGAAAAACTCTATCAAGTGGAAGGTTCCTCAACGAATTCAAACCTTTATGTGAATGGCTCTTACTTGCTATTGTTGCAGAAGAGGAAAGGGAATGATCCTTCATGTGCTTTGAGATTGTGTTTATGTTATTCAAGTATGACACAAACTTGTACCTTTTAATTATATTATTGAGTTATTTTCTTCTTATTGCAAAGATTGGGTGTTCCAAAACATCAACAATCATGATTGTCTATTGTCACAACAAATCCATTTTTGAAGAAAATTTTCAAAGTTCAATCAACCCTACTTTTGTCATTCAAAATTACAACAATGGGATCAAAGAGAGTATGATTGATCCTTTTTTTGTTGAGCGCCAAAGAAAAGACACAATATATGTCCGTTGGAAGCATCCTCGTCATGGATGGCTCAAGCTCAATATAGATGGACCTTGCAAGGGAAATTGGGAGATAGGCGAATGTGGAGGACTTTTTTGTTATAACATTTGGGTCATTTATCATTTTTTCTTCTTCTTCATTTTAGTTTTTTAGCTTTCAAAACTTGTGCAAGATTTTTCTTTATCTTTCTCATTTAGGTCATTTATCTTTGGTTTAATTGCCGTTTTGGTCCCCTATTTTAGCTGAATCGCGAAAGTAGTCCTCCCATTTTGTTTCTCTCCAATTTTGGTCCCTCAAACAGAATTTTGATCAAAAACTTGATGAAATTTCATTGTTTTTGCATTTATTTAAGTCACACCATGTCTCAAAATCTCATTTGCAACAATTGTACTTGAAATCTATGATCATAAATGGTGTAGTATAACTTTAAAAAATGAAATTTCATCAAGTTTTGGACCAAAATTCTATTTGGGGGACCAAAACTGGAGAGAAACAAAATGAAAGGACTACTTTCGCGATTCAGCTAAAATAGAGGGACCAAGACTGCAATTAAGCCTTTATCTTTTAAAACAATATTGATGTGTCTTAAATACACCAAACTGAGTGGCTAGTTCACATAAGATTTGTGTAATTAATTTTGTTTTTTTAATTATATTTGTAACTTAAAAAATAAAAATCTTAAATTAAATGTTTAGGGGTTCGTGAACTTTGTCATCTTATACATGATTTTCTATTGTCCACAGTCTGTCGATGAAACTTGAACTCTCTTGAAATTTTCTTCTTACACCCTTGTATTTTCTATCGATTTTTGAGTACCTATGTCAGAACCTTCCTGCGTTTTTCTTGAATATCTTTTTGCTGAAGCTTCAAAGTTATTTTTTTTTTCTGAGCTCAAATGGAGTTGTTGGAAATGGATTTTTAGTGTATGACAATGGTGTGACAGCGGAAGTAGTTGAAAAATTTGTAGAAATCTCAAAACAGAAGGAAAATGGAGCAAGATTGAAATTAGGAATTTTAATTTTAGTTTATTTAATTAAACAAATATATTTTTGTTTTATTTTAAATAAATATTTTTTTTGTAAAATGTTAATTAAAATAATTTTCACCAAGTTATGTTAAGTCATTAAAAAATCCACACATGCCACATCACAAAATAAATTGGGAAAAATACGTAGAAGGTTTTTGCAAAATCATAATTGAGATTAATGTGAGGGGGAAAATTTATGGTTTTAAACTAGATGACCAAAATACAAATTAGAGGAATTAAAAGTGCATTTAAATTTAATTTAAAAACCTGCTTGGTCAAATAGGAATGAATAAATAATCGAGATGAAGAAACATAACAGTGGTTTTAGGAAATAATTAGCGTAATTGTATTGTTTTGTTTCAAATTAATTTGTTTTTAGATTATTCTACTAATGTACACAAAAGAGGTGCCAAAAGCCAATAGTTCTCATGGTGTGAACTAGTTCCAAATGCGATGGGCACATCACAAATGCTTAGAAATAATGAGAATGACACAGATGCAAAGATGTCAAACATGGAGGAAGAAGTGTGCAACTTGAAGAACGACTTCAGAATAAAACTTCATCTCTCAAATCTAGATTTAGAAAAAGAGAGTGAAGACAAAGATGATGGAGTTTAAAAACTCTAAAAAAGTTAATTTAGAGTTTTTATTTTTTTTAATAAAAAATAAAAAAAAAATAAAAACTAACCACCTTGGCACGTAAGGAAAAATCTTATACACGTTTTGAGAGGTAAATGAGTAAATTGAGAAAGAAAAAAACAAGTACTATAAAATAACGTGTAAAAATCAATGTTAATATATTTCTACATGTCTTGTCTTCTTAATAAATATAAGAGGTGAAATTAAGTTTGTTTTGTAAATGTTAGTTTTCAACTATCAATGCACGCTATTAGATTTAGTAAAATACTAGATGACTAATAAAGAGTCACTCTATCCAAAAACGAAATAAATTTTTATAATGAACTATCTTAATTGCATTCATAGCAACATATAAACACTCATAAAATCTAAGAAGCAATTGGGAATAGTGCTTATTTGAATCCCTAAAGATAGTGCCAATAGGAGAGAGACCGTAATTACTTTTAGAAGATTCATCAGTATTATATTTAATCCAGCCACAAGGAGATTTCAATTAATTAACTTGAGTAATAACAGAGACTTTAAGAGTGTGATAATCAATAGAAAAATACTTAAGAATAGAGAACTTTGACATTAACGAAGAAGCAACACTCTTGGATAATCTAGAGGATAGAGATACAATAAAAGACACCTGATCGATGAATGAAAATCGACTTGTTATTAAAAACTATTTTCTTACGGACAAACTAAATAACCCAAATTATGTGAGTAACAGTAGAGAGTACGATATTCCCACTTGAGAACTCCAATTTTTCTACATATATCAAGAATATAAGTGATGGAAGAAAAATCAATCTTAATACGCAAGATATAAAACAATTAGGTTCATATATGAGTTGCAAAAACACAATCAAAGAAAATATGAGCAATAGTTTCATAAGTCTAAGAGCAAAGCCGACAACGTGACACCATCACACATCCACAATTCCATAAGTGAGCATTTGGAGACATCTTATTGTGAAAAAAGTGTCAAACAAGAAACGATTTGAAAATTAAAATTTGCCGCACTTCAAATCTTTTACTCTAATTAAGCGTCAAACTTGTAGGATTAAATATTTTACTCTAATTAAGCGTCAAACTTGAAAGTCTTTAGTCTTAAATCAATTGACAACTATTAAAATTATTATATTAGATGTTTTGTTTCGAGTTCGAACCTAAAACCTCACATTTGTGTGAATTTATAGTGATATTTAATATTTATTATCCTTTAACTAAATAAAAGTTACAATTCAATGGAAGGATGATTACTTGTAAATAAATAATAAAACTTAGGATAATTCGGTAACTGTTCAAGAAATCTAAATGACGTAATTGTTCAATCTTGTATTAAATTAAGTCACGGTTACAAACTAAATTTAAGATTCATTTCAAATCCAAAGGGTGAAAAACTTCCAACAACCAGAATCTTAAAAGAAACTTAAATTTGGCTTTTTTCTTCACCCATATCTGAATTTGGCTTCATATATGCCATCCAAAATTTATACTAATATTTTTGTCTTGATTCAACCGAAATATATGATATACACCTTAAAAAACGAAACGCATTTATAATAAATTTAAAATTTGTAGCATACAGTACAAACATCATTTGCTCAAAAAGAAAAAATAATAATAATACAAACATCATACTACCGTTCCGTTATAAAAACAACATTAGGCTTGGAGGTTAGCACGTTATTGTAGAGTAGCTGTATGAAAATAAATAAAAAGATTACGAGGATATTAATAAATTATAAATAAATTTTATATTTTAATTATTATTATTATAATAATAAATAATTATTATAATTATAATTAAAAATTATTATAATTAAAATGATTAAATAAAAATAATTAAATTATATTATAAATTTTAAAAAAAATTAAAATAAAAAATTAAAATATATCAAATTTGAGTAGATGTGCTAGCAGCGTTTGGACAATGTTTTCTAGTATGACAAGAGACTCGACATAATCCGCATTTTCTTGGTACTCTTTTTGTAGTGTCCATTTTTGTTCTAATGCGTTTGCTCTTTGAAATGGTTAGACAACATACCTCGACAAGATTGAATTCAAGCATTCAATGGAGGTAGTTGTTGGGGGGGTCAAATGACAACCAACCTTGTGGAGTCGATCAACGCAATATTAAAAGACTCGCACAACTTTCCCATCACTGCTTTGGTCCAATCAACTTATTTTGAAACAGGGACACTATTTCCAACCATGGAAAAACGACACACATCAATTTTATCTTTTAGTCAGGTATACATAGATACTTGCATAATAATTATAAAATTGGAAATAAGTAAATTCAATAGTCATAGGGTGGATAGTTTTGATGGGAACAACCATACTTTTATGGTGCACGAGATAGTGGTTCCAAGAGAATTACGATCAAATGGTCATTTCAGTGTAAACCTTTCTAATAAGTGGTGCGACTGTGGGAAATATCAAGCTAAACATATGTCTTGTTCACATGTGATAGCAACATGTTCTAGCATAAAATATAATTATTGGAGACTTATATCTGATGTGTATAAGGTGGAAACGGTACTAAAAGTCTACCATGAAGCGTTCCAACTCATACCAAATGAAGGATATTGGCCACAATATGAAGGTGTTAAGGTGTTTCACAATCCACTAATGGGGAGAGTTAAGAAAGGTCGCCCAAAAAGAAAATACATTAGAACAAAAATGGATACTACAGAAAGAGTACCAAGAAAATGCGGATTATGTCGAGTCTCTGGTGATACTAGAAAACATTGTCCAAATGATGCTGACACATCTACTCAAATTTGATTTATTTTTTTTAATTTTAATTTATTTTTTTTGAAATTTATAATATAATATAATTATTTTACTTATAATAATAATAATTAAAATATAAATTTTATTTATAATTTATTAATGTATTTTATTTGAATTTATTATTAGTATTTTTATTTTTAAAATAATTAAATTAATAACTCTAATAATAAAAAAATATTAAAATATAACAAAAAAAATATTACTTAGTTAGAAGTCGCCTCCCCAAAAAACGACTTTCTATTGGATTTTAAAAAAAAAATCGTTTCGACGTGGTCGCTGTTGAGACAAAATCTCTCTCAAATGGTTTTAATGATAACAAAATTAATTAAAAGATTATGATTGAGGTTAATGACTAATCTGTATTTTTGAGTGTATTCATATAAGAAAACAGGTTATTATTCATTAAGGCAAAAAGAAGAAAATTCTGAGTTAAAACTGGAGCATGGAAAATGTTGAGGATGGCCTCGCGAGTTGATGAATATTCAAATCTACGGATTACTCATCCTCGTTGAAATGAATTGTTTTATTAATTAAACAAAGGCAAAACAGTATTAAAGAATAAAGTGTTTGATTCTTTAAACAAAGACAAAACTTTATTAAAGAATAAATAAAGAAAAGCTTTTGAAGAAAATGAGTAAGATGGCAAAAGAAAGGTACGAGAAAGGATTACACTAGGATGGGTCTATGGTCAACACATTTGAACAGCAACCCATCATATCATGTGCAAAGGCTACAAGCAGACCTATAGATCACTCTTGTGTGAATTAAAAAACAATATAAAGTCAATCTTCAAAAAGGCAACAACAAACAAGCCAAAAGTGAAAGTCATCACATGTCTTAAAGAAAGGAAAGAGAAAATGACTTCACGTGAAGCCTTTACAAGCCTTGAATAAAGGAGAACGAAAAAGATATCACATGGTCTTACAAGCATTAAAGAAAGGAAAGAGAAAGGGATAGCACATACCCAAAGTTTCCAGAAAATCTGCAACCTCGTACTTAAGGATGCACTACATCTGTCCAAGGACAACTAGATAGCAGTTTCGTAATTATAAGAAAAGACCTTGAGCTTCTTGAATTGATTTTCCAACGGTCATAAAAAGCTTGGCATATGAAGTGAACATCATAAGACTTCTATAAAAGGCAGCAAGCTCTTCTTCATCAAACACACAACACATTGCATTAAAAAGATCTAGGATCTTAAAGCTTTCAAGAAGCAACATCCATCCTCTCTTCATACTTTCTACAATCCTACATTAGATCTTTGTAAATCCTTTGAGAAAGTATTAAGAATCAATCACTCTCATATCACATTGTAATTTCCACGTGAGATACACTTGGAAATATTTGAAACCTGATTGTAAGCTTGGTGAAGCTAAAGAATACATAAATTTATAATCATCCTCTGTGAGAGGTTGATATGTTTGAACATTAGTGAAATCTGATAAGCGTGTGAGGACTGGACGTAGCCTTCACTGGGTGAACCAGTATAAAAATTGTGTGTGTCATTCTCATATTTTTCTCTCACTCTTTAGCTCAGCTCAAATCTGGAAGTTTGAAAAAACTCATCATCGCGCTTTCCATCCTCTGCGAGAAGATAGTTTTAAAAACACTTGAAAATTATTTTTAACAGCAAAATCCCTATTCAACCCCCCTTCTAGTGATATTTAGCTACTTTAATTGGCATTAGAGCAAGGTTCTCTAGAAAATTACATCTAACAGTGTAAGAGAAAAAAATCCAAAAAGAAAAATGTCAAAAGCTAAGTATATTCCTGAAGGAGGATCATCCAGCCGACCTCCCTATTTTGATGGCACAGATTACTACCACTGGAAAGGTAAGATGAGACTATTTCTCATATCACAAGACAACAACATGTGATATGTAGTTGAAAATGGGGATCACGTCATCAGAACCAACAACGTAGATGCAACCTCTGATGAGAAACCTCAAGCACAATGGACGACCGATGAAAATGCAAAGGTACTCATAAACTCTAAAGCTCATTTATTTCTAATGTGTGCTTTGAGCAGAGAAGAATATGATAAAGTCGAAGAGTGCAAAAGCGCTAAGGAGCTCTGAGACACTCTAAGGATCCATCAAGAAAAAAAAAATACAAGGTTAAATAAATTGTAAGTTTGGTGAAGCTAAAGAATACACAAATTTGTAATCATCCTCTGTGAAAAGGTTGATCTGTTTGAACATTAGTGAAATCTCACAAGAGTGTGAGGACTGGACGTAGCCTTCATTGGGTGAACCAATATAAAAATTGTGTGTGTCATTCTCATATTTTTCTCTCACTCTTTAACTCAACTCAAATCTGGAAGTTTGAAAAAACTCATCCTCGCGTTTTCCATCCTCTGCGAGAGGATAGTTTTAAAAATACTTGAAAACTATTTTTAACAGCAAAATCTCTATTCAACCCCCTTTTAGTGATATTTAGCTACATCAGTCGTTTCCCCAAGGAACGACCTCCTACTTGAAAAAAAAAAGTAGAGTATTTAAGAAAATAGTTTTCAAATTAGGACATTGGGAAAATAAATAAATAAAAAGGAATATTTTAATAAAAAATAGTAAATATTACTCTCATATTAATTATAAAAGATTTTTTTGTCCTAAATATAAGAATAAGTTGCACTTTTTAAAATGTATTACCTCATTTAATATATTTTTGTATTTTTAACATTATCAACAAATATGGAATGTATTACAGTTTTTAATAAAGGTAAAAATAATCCCAAAAAAATAAATCAATAATGAGGATTTTAGTTTTTGACGTTCATTTTTTAATTTTTTTCTCCTATAAATGAGAACAAATATGGTATAAAATTCGTGAAACATAAGAACAGTATATATTCTTTATTTATTTTCTACTTTGACTTTGTGTCAAAATAATAAAATAAAATCTAGTCTATTTTCTACTTTGACTTTATCGTCGAAATAATAAAATAATATTTAGTCCACAGTATTGAGAATAATATATTTGAATATTTTTATAAAGTTTTATTTATATTTATATGTAGATTTAAATATATTTAAGATGTAAATTTATAATATATTTAAAATTTATTTCTAAATTTAAGAATAGATATATTTTTATATTGTAATTTAATATATATAAAGCAAATAATAAAATTTAGAGTTAAAGATTTTTTTTTTATCATACAATATATCTCTTATTTTCTTCGTATAAAATATATCAATATAATTTCACTTTCACAAATACAAACATAGAAATTCCTATAAGAAGGTTTAGTCTGATAAAAAGATTGATATTATTAGATCTGATAATTAATCTCCCTTAATGTTATTGGAGGAAACAAATAAAAATATCTTTATAAACTCTAATTATTTTTAATAAAAAAAATATATTAAAATAAAATAAAAAAATGTTTATAGCCACCCAATTGGCCAAGCATATATTATATTTTAAGCGTGACTTGAATAATTTATTTATTTAAGAAAATATGAAACATGTCTGCTTCATGCTTATACCACAACACAACTTGTAATTTCCATGGTGTCTCTCTTCTCCACACCTTACTATATACCTTTTGTGATTCTTTCCAGCGAATTTCCAGCTTCCATGATCAAAGAAACATTTAATCTTCCTTTTTGGCAAAATAATCATTTCTCTAAATTCATCTCAAACTTGTCTTGCCTTTTATCTTTGGTTTGGTGGGTTCCTCATTGACCATGATGCCAGCTGAAGCTTCCAAGGATAATAACCAAGGTGTTTCCACCATTCAAAATAAAGATGATATCTCAATTCATAAGGTACTTTTGATTCTTCTATTCTTTTTCTTACTTTCTGCTACCACTTGTATTTTTTTACTTGAAGAATGTTGGTGTTTTTTGTATGCACTTCTTGTCTTTTGTTTGCATATCATTGATCATATCATCCTTTTGCAATTTTCTTCATCTTTTTTTACATACATAAACTTGAATTTATGGAATAGATATGAATACGAATTCGTGTTCTAGAAGATTTTAGAAGTTTATAAGCAATTGAGGGAATTTATTTTTCACAAATTTTTTTAAGTCTAAAATATATTTTTTCAAGAATAATTTCTCTTCAAATTTATATACTGTTTAGAAAATTTGGTGGTGATTCTCATTTCTCACCATATTAAGCTTCTTCATGACAATAATAATGCTTCAACTACTCACCAACAAATCATAATAATATCTTCTAAAGATTGTTAGTGATATAGTGCTTGTAACTATAGATGATTGGGCTCCATTTGTGATTGTGAAAGCCTATCAAGTTTTAGTGAATGCCAAATAATTGGTGACTTGTCTTATTCTGCCACACACAACCTTATGTGAAGTTATACAAACATTAATATCATTCAAAACTAACATCACCTTTATACTCAACTGCATCAAAACTAACAATATAGAATTTCATTCAATATAAGTTCAATGGATTAAATTATAAAAGTTTTAATCGTCATCCAACAAAATATATATAGTGTGACACAGTTGACAGATAATTAGGTCTCTTAAGTATATAGTTATGAGTTTGATCTCTGACTAATGCATATAAGAGAACAGTTATTGGGAGATGTCAATTCCATAAATGAATCATCATACCTCGAATGATTAGTCTCTTGATTACGGCCCAAGGATTAGTTGGGTGATCAATACATGTTCCTGAACTATGTGTGTACTAACATAAAGTTCAATTACTTTTCAGTTCTTAATGTAAATTTGTTCCTTCTCTAATTTTAAGAAAGTTTGTTGTATATAGGGTGCGGCATCATCTGAAATAACTGAGGAACTACCAAGTGGACAACAAAGAACAAAGCAAAACCTTAGCATAGAGACACCAAAAAAAATTCAAGAAGAAGCAAAAGAAGATTTTTTGAGAATAAACATACCTCTAACTCTAACTCCATCGCCAAGAAGAGTAATATTTTCACCTTGTACAAGTCCTGTTTTCATTGAAACCAATGAATCCCCTGGTCCTTCTAGTTCTAAAAATAGATCAACTCTTAAAGCTCTTATTCCTAAACTAAGTTTCAAATTTAAGAACACAACTTCTGAGATTGAAAAAGCTGCTTTCCTTGCACTTGAAGGTTCGTCCAATGTGCCACAGAAAAAGCCTTTTCTTTCGAGGACACTGTCTCGAATCAAACCTCGAGGGAGGAAAACATCTTCTTTACCTGTATCACCGGTTCCCCATTCAAATCCAGTGTCTGTACATGGAGAAAAAGCTTATCCAGCAATGGCTAATGTAAGTAGCTTGGCAACTTTTGCAATATATTACATTGTAGTCATCATAAATGGTTAAAAATTTAAAATTATCAGTTTAATAACTATGCACTGTAATATATTTGTGATAATATATGATTGGATGTCTGTGTAAAACTTTTCATATAGGAGAAAGAACTGCAATTACCTATTCATCGTTCGCGATCTGTTCCTGCATTTACCGAGGAAGATACTCCTGTAGGCGGCATGTTTCGTATATTTCGAACCATACCCCAATTGAATGAGAAAATCACCACCGCAGCAATATCTGCAGCATCTCCACCTGGTGAAACAGGTAATGCATATTTTTACATGTTTGTTTCTTAAAAAACCAGTTAACCATTAACCTTTTAATAATGTCTTACTTGACTAAAATAATCAGCTACATGGATATGAGGTGAATTTCATTGATTATAGACTATATAGGCTTTTTATTTTTGGTACATATTATAAACTATAGTCTTAAATCATAATGACTTACAATGTAGACTTATAAGTTATTGGTTTAGAACTCTTGATTAAGTTGTTATAATATCCAACTTACGCATTTGAGTACTTTGATTCAGTTGAAACTGAGAATGGAGGTGAAGATATTCCTGAAGAAGAAGCTGTATGTAGAATTTGTATGGTTGAATTGGGAGAAGGTGGTGATACTTTTAAATTGGAGTGTAGCTGCAAAGGTGAGCTTTCATTAGCACATAGAGAATGTGCAGTTAAATGGTTTGGAATTAAAGGTAATAGGACATGTGATGTTTGCAAACAAGAAGTTCAAAACTTACCTGTCACTCTTTTAAGACTTTACCAACCTAACTTGCAACTCAGCAGAGGTCAGCAAGCTGATGAAATTTCTCAATACAGGCAAGGGAGAATCATTGATGTGCTTGAAATTTCATCATTTTTGACCAACATGTTACAACAAAACTAATGCAAAATTTTTACAGGGTTTGGCAGGATGCTCCTATTCTTGTCATTGTTAACATGTTGGCTTACTTTTGTTTTCTTGAGCAGCTTCTTGTAAGTTTAACTACTCTAACACAATGGTTGTGTTTGATTTGTAAAAAATATTGTACATGATATATATATATCACAAATGGTATAATAGTAAATTTTATATTTTTTGTGTTGTCCGTTGCATATCAGACACTGTACAAAATAAAAAGTTGTCCAGTATCTTTAAATTTTGTCTTGTACTGTTATTTTGTAAATCAAATAGAACCAATATACCTCTTAGCCAATATGATTTTTTCATGTTATTGATGGATAGATTTCAAGTATGGGATCAAGTGCTATTGCCATGTCCCTCCCATTTTCTTGTATACTTGGCCTTCTTGCAAGCATGACAGCTACAACCATGGGTAAGCCTTCTTCTACTTACTTTCCATCATCTCGCTGCATGTTTGGATTAGCGGTGAGTTTGGTGAAATCACAGCGTGCTATTTCTATTTTGACAAAAATTACATTTAGAGTTTTAATAAAATCACGATACCACCATAGTTTCTTCAAATTCACCGTCAACCCAAACATACACTCAGTATACTTAAATTTGAATTCCTATTAAGTGATTATACAATTCACATTAGTTCCTACAAATTTTTCTTAGTGAGGAGAAATCATGTTTGGATTTATGGAACCGTGCAGCTTGGTCTTGTGGTTGTTGATGGACATCTTCTCTACTCAGTTGTAAGAATTTCTTTCATGCAACCATATATTTAGATTTTAGAGACTAAGTTTTATTAAAGGAATAGATCTATGGTCCATGAGCTGAAAGCATATTAGTAATATGGATTCAAAGAAGTATTATTGTTGATTTCATTATGTTGGTTTTCAATTGTATTGATGATAAAGAATTTGCATTATCAAAATCTTTTTAATAATTTAACCAAGTGGTTAAGGTGAAATTGGTCTGAAGTATCTGAATTCGAACTCTAACTAAAACAATTATTGGTTAAAATTTACTTATCTCGCAGTTGAACTTCAGATTATTAGGGTCTTTTTTTTTCATATAACCAGAGGGTTAATAAAACAAACGTGCTAATATGAAGTACTTTTTTAATGCATTAATTTGAAATGGCACTATGACAGGCTCATATGGAAGCTGTTTTGGCTATACTACTAGCTACATTTGCTGGATTTGGAACTGTAATGTGTGGAACATCTATTCTTATGGAGATTTTGAAGTGGAGGAGACGACGGCTCGCTCAGTCGAACTCGAATCAACAGAACGGCGGTTATCAGGACGCGGTTGTGTCTGATCAATCATCTGCAGCCACTCATCAAACTCAAATTGATTCTCAACATACTGAGAGTAATGTAGGAATCTCCTAGACAAATGAGCTGACAAAATATATTTTTATATTTTTCTTTTTGAATGCTGGCATCATTAAGGTGTGTGACTAACAAAATGTTCATATTGTATAGACAACTTTGAGCACTTTACATTCTTGTATAACATTTGTACATTTAGGAACAGAAATTTATCATGTGTGCAGTCTCTCATCAGAAAGAATGAAAACAAAGTTGATTGTGAAAGAATGAAATCTATGAACAGATCCTATTGTGAAATTAGATATTAAAATTTAACAATGTTGTTTCTTGTTTGATAAGTGGAGTTTTCATTTGCAAAGGTGGACTAAAGGAATTGATAGAACATTCTTTTATTTTACAAATACAATATATTTGTGCATACTCACACGTTAATTACTATTACTTTGATGAATTTGGTTTAAAATTTAGACTAAATTTATCAACTTTTTTAAACTTATTTTTCCTTTTATTTTAAGATAAAATAGTAACATCTATCAAAGATTAATTAGTATGTACTGTCAATCAGTAAATATTATTCACCTTCAAAAAAAAATATTAACATTTTTTTTTGTCACTTTCTAATCATGTCGCACTATTCATTATAAAAAAAATTATATACATTACTATCTTACTTCGTTTTACTAATTTCTAAAATATTTCTATGACTATCTACAAAATAAGACGTGATTAGAAGTATGTATAGAACATTTTGTACTCTAGTGTCTTCCAATTAAATTATTTTTCTTACATATCTAATTTTTTAATTAAAAGAACATGACTTATTTATTGTATTGGTTAAGATTTGTGGTTGATATTATTTAATCTAGAATTGATCCCAGGCCCACTAGGGTATATCTTTTGGGATAAACTCCAAGGCCATACATCCAAGCAGGCCACATAAAATATTTGGGCCTATTTTCAATATTTCCTCTTTCGGCCAGACAGTATTTTACCGAGACATGTAACATGTTGTTTTGACTAACTTTGAACATTAAACAATAAAGTTAAATTGATTGCTTATTCGCCCTCGTTTTTTTATTACAGTGTTAATTATATTACCGAAAGTTTTTTATAATGTATTTTAGTTAATTTACACTACTGAAATTTGACTTCGGACAAAATAACATTATTGAAAGCCAACTTTAAATAAAATATCAGGAAAATGGGGACGTTTTAACATTTACTTAAAGTTAAACTAAAAGTAGTATTATATTGTTATTATATCTTGTACTTCTTTTCAATAGACATTGAATTCTATCTTAAAATTTATAACAATCTTTTCAGAAAAATTAAAATTTACAACACTTACTAATGATCATTTGTGCTAAATTTTGATAGTATATAGTTAATAATTATGTTTTAAAAATTAGACCATAGATCAAACCGGTAGTTCCTTCGGATCATGGTTTCATTAGTTTAATTGATTAAATTCATTAATAGATAAATAAATAAAATACCAAACTTCATAATAATTGATGCAAAACATCTTGTATTGATAAAATTCACAATCAATTAATTAAAAAACCATGAAAAAATAATATTAATGAATAAACAAGAAAGAAAGTGAAAACACGAAAGAAAGCGAAAATAAATAAGAATCCAAAATATATTAAATATTTGTTTTTGAACAAAAAAATATATTAAATATATCTTAAGAGGAAAAACACCGGTAAAAAAAATAAACAATACAAAGAAAAAAAATAGTTTTGAAAATGGATAATGGACCTTAACGGGAGCAATATTTTTACTTCCAACAATTAAATGCTTTCAAAACTTAATGGATGTCAAGGCGCCCTCCAATTATATTATTTTTTTAGTGTCTTAGTTTTGGTAAGGTAAGCACATATATTTTGGCAAAATTCAGGATTAAAAGTGTTTTTAAAAGGAAGTCTCTTTTTATATTAGACAGTTCAAATATTTAATTTTTGATAATAAGATATTGCATAAAATACATTAAATTATTTAGTTTGCATCACATCTTAATGGTGGTTCAAAGCTACAATTAAAAACTTATTTTATGATTTCAATCAACGGTGGTAATACCTTCTGGAATGTATCATTTTGTAACTTTTCTGCATGGCTCTTCTTGATCTGTGTCTATGAGCTTTATAATGCTATTGGTTATGAGGTTTTATGCGCTTTTCGCTATTCTTGGCATTTCTTGTGGTTTGAATAACCATTTTCTTCTGTTACTTATATATATTTTGGTTATTTTAAAAATCAATAAAATGATTTTTTTTATTCACACTTCTTTTATAATGAAATATAAGAATTAAATTATAGGTCATAGTAACAAATGCTCTTAGATAATTTGTTACTCAAAAAAACACTGCATGAGTACGTTTTTTTTTTATTGGCAAAATTAAACTCATGCTCAAAATGAAATAAGAATAAAAAAGGTTTTAATTAAAAAAAAAGTCACTTTTGAAGATTTTAAGATATTGAATACACAACTATTAAAATTTTATTTCATTTTTTTAATTTATTAACAAGTATCTGGTCTTAGAATACTTATTAACATTTCTCTTAAATTTATATTACATATATCAAAATTTTAAACATATTTTTTTTATATTTCATATAGAAGGAGTGTGAATAAAAAAATGGTTTGATTCATTTTTGCTATACTTCAGAGTAATTTTCATTTTATCTTTAAAAACATGTATGCAATTTATAAAGAGAGAAATGTAGTGCTCTTAATGCACTTAAAATAAGAGTAATGTTATTAAAATATAAAATTTGACATAAATATAATATTTTAATATTTTATAAAAAATAAAGGTTAAATAGCACCTTATGTCCCTTAACTTAATTTCAATTAATGTTTTAGTCACTTATCTTTTTTTTTTCTTCTCGATTTAGTCTTTTATTTTGATTTTAAGTGACAATTTGATCTTTTATGTTTTAAAATGTCAACAATATTATCATTTTTTCTTACAAAATTTCAAAAAATTCATCAAAATTTTTAAACAAAATTCATAAAACTAATTATCATCTTCAATATAATGCAAATTTCATCAAATACATAACTTAAATCTTTAAATAGATTCATATTTTCATTATTTATTTGATGTTGTTGGAGATGAAAATATGAATTTACTTGAATATTTGAGTTATGTATTTGATTAAATTTGCATTATATTGAAGATGATTATTAATTTTATGGATTTTTTTTGAAAATTTTGATGAATTTTTTAAATTTTTGTAAAAAAAAAAAAAGATAACATTGTTGACATTTTAATACATAAAAGATCAAATTGTCACTTAAAATTAAAATAAATAATCAATTTAGAAAGAAAAAAAAATATAAATAATTAAAACGTTAATTGAAATAAAGTTAAGAGATCGTATGTACTGTTTAACCAAAAATAAAATATAATTGTGCAATATTTTATATAATATTATATTTATATATTATTTTATATTAAGTTTTATGTTTGAATAAGATTACTTTAAAACAAAGAATAAAAAGACACATGAGAGAATTGGTTGGGGGAAGTAGGGACTAAGGAGTTCAAACTTCAAAGAGATTGCTAGGCCCTCAAAAAGCTGGTTATGACAAAATATTAAAAAGGTGAAATTGTATTAGGCAATGAAAAGGTTTTGCCTTTTATTTAAGCATACGAGCTCTCTTTTTGTACATGTTTCAAGAAAACCTTTTTCTTTAGGTTTATGAGCTCCCTTTTTGTGCATTTTCAAGAATTATGTTGCTGCTCCCTTCCTATAGGACCCTACTCCTCTAAATAAGACATATTCACATCGCCTATCTTAAGAAGGAAAAGGTAATCACAAATTTGACTCAATAAAATTTAATAGATTTAATTAAAATTTTAAATTAAATACATTAATTTGTATTTACTTAATTTTCTTTGATATAGTATTATTATTTTTCTCATTTTATAGTAACTGGTCTCTCTTTTATAATAATTGATCTATTTATAATAAAAAAATTATCTAAAAATAATTAATCCTTTTAATAATATTGATAATCAAATTTTATTTCTTTTCAAAAAATCTAGATCGAGTTTTCTTCATAAAATTTGATTGTTTTTGGATTATGAACTTTTTTATTTTTATTTTTGAATTTTATAGTGATGCGGGAACATTTCTCTCTTAATATTTTTTATGGGTTTAAAGTATTCTTAAACAAATAAAAAATTGAATTATGTGTTGTTGATCTCCCAGAACAAGCCCAAGGTCACCTTTGATTAATATTACTTGCATTATTTTCAAAAATAATATATTTCACTATATATTTATAACATTAGAAATGTATCAACACCTAACAAAAATAATTTAATAAAAATAGTATTTTCTACCATAAGTTATCATGTTTGAGATGCGTCAGAAATTAAATTTGGGCATCTCTCAACGGAAATTTGAACACAATTTTATCACAATGTAGGAATCTACATCATTCCGTTAGATCAAACCCTTGTCGGTTAATTATTTTAACCTTGTATTTTTTTTTCTTTTCCATTTAAAGCATTTATTATTCATTTCTACACATATATTAAAAAAATTATTAAAGAATTTTATTTAAAAAATAGAAGTTTAATAATAATTAATATAATACCAAATTTTTAAAATAAAAAATAAAATATATACACTTTCAATGATGATGTAATTTTTTTTACATATGAACATCAAATTGTATAATATAATTAAAATCTGATAGATAGTTTTAGAACTATTTTCGTTGTCATTTAATTAGATAGATATATGTGTAAAATAATTTACATTATCATCGTAAGATTTAATTGATAAATATCGATATTATAAATTGAATATCATATTTCAAATTCGGATCTAAAACCTCACAATTATGAATAAGTTTTTTTTTTAATTATTTTCTTTACGAAAATTATAATAATTTACTTTATCAATAGATCATAAAAAATTTCTTAAAATAAATTAAGCCTATAATTATTTCCATAACAAAGTAATATATTTCTACCACTTGAATGATCTTATCATCTCTTGTGCTTTGACCTTATAATTTTGGTCATTTTCTATCTTATATAAGTGAATTTTACCGTTTTCCAAAAGCATTTAATATAAGATTATACTACTTTCTTTTTAATAAACTATAAACAAAAGGACTTAAAAAATTGATTGCTGATCCAGAAATTAAATAAAAAACATCAGCTTTTAACATTAAAAAAAAAAAGTACATCAATTTTTTATATACTGTATTTATTTATATTTTATTTTAGATTGAGTATAGATTTAAACCAAACTATCAAAATTTAACAAATATAGGCTTGGAGGAAATTATATCCTACAAACACAGGACATTGTAGCAAGGGCCAGGCAAGACAACTTAGCCTGCCCTTAGATGCCTTTTTGTTTAAAACTTTTTTGGCGGTTCCTTAATTGCCTTTCGTAAGTAGTACATAATTGGTTCTGAATTTTTTTTTAATTTTAAAATGTGACTTTTCAAATATCTTTTGAACAAATATTTCAAATTAGTATCAATAATATTTTTTTTATTTAAAAATGGTAATTATTAATATTTTTAAAATTTTAATAAATTATGCCTTTTAATAATTTGTATTATTCTTCCAAACAAATTAGATATCACCGCTGCAAGGACAAATAAAGTTTATTAATAGTTTGTATTTTTCTGTCAAAAAATTAATAGTTTGTGGTTGCAAACTTTATTAATTGTATATATATAATTTTGAACTGGGATAATTTTATCACCCAATTAAGTTTTCTTCTAAAAAAAATCATCCAATTAAGTGTATTATAAATTTTGAATTATATTATTTTTTTAGTTCTAAACCTTTTCACAACTACTTTGATTTTGGGGAGAGTAATAAATAAATATTTTAATATACAATATACATAATAAAAAAGCAATTTAGAATATTAAATATCTATAGTATCAGCGTTCTTAACAAAAACTCATTTTAAATCCAAAGCATTGAAAACAATAAAGAATATCAAAATTGTCATTTAGTTATATTTCAACCTACACTAATGAATATTTTATTATATTTAATTTGAGAAAGAGAAAAATGTAGATTATATATATTTAAATGATAAGTTTATTGATTGTAGAGGAGTATTTAATTTGTGACATTGATCCAACATGGTTAGGAAGCGGTGGTGAAGGACACATTTTACAGTTACTGTGCAGAGATTGCAGCAAAACCATGAAGCTGTTAGTATCATCGATCTCATGCTATGAATATGAAATGTCAATCATTTAATTGGGGAGTCAAATAAAATAAGTTTGACCACCATTCACAATCACTTATCATATAATATATTATATGCTTTACAAATTGCAAGTTGGAAATAGCTATAGGGTATAGCTACAGGCTAATAGTAGCACTTGACAAATCTAACGGCTGTAACAAAACTTTAACTGTTTAACTCTTGGGAGCTGGAGTTTTTCACTTTGTTATATTTACTGTTAGAAAATCAGGACTTACTACAAAACCTTCTCTTTCTGTCACCTAGATTCTTGCAACATTATCTATTGTGCTGCTCCTCTACTTCATATTTTCTACTCTCAATATAACTGTCCAAAATCATTATAATATATATAAATTGTGTCACAAATTTATTAGAGATTTTATTTCTATGCATTCAAGTCCTCTAAAATTGTGACCAATCATACATTTAGAACAATATGATTGTAATTATAATTTAGATATTAATAGAGACTTTTAAAATATTTATATTGAGGTAACAATTGTCATTATTGTATTGTTAAAACTCTTCTTGTTAGAATAATGATAATTTATAATAAGTTAATATTGTATTTGTCTGGGATTATTTTTAAACTTGATTTGACATAGATATTAATATAATCTAACTTAATAAAAATAGCGTAATTTATTGTATTTGAAAATATAAAATTAAAACTGGAACATGAATTATTTAATTTTGATCAGACAATTAAAATTGTCAAATATATAATTGAAAGTATTTTACTTTTACCGTTACCATGCATGAATTATAGGTTCTCAAGAGAAAGCAAATTAAAAACGATAATAAGAAGGTTAAGATAAAAACAACATTAACCATTTAGAAGAACATGCATAATGACAACTTAGGTAATTGTTCAGTATTCTTCAACCTGTCTCCAAATACATGCAATGTGGGTCCCCCAGTCCCCACTTTCTTCAGCAAATACGAAAAGCTTAATTTGATGAACTTCCCAATAAACCTTCAACTTAACTCAAACTTCCACAACACGTGACATGAAGAAAACAAAACAACTTCAGCGATTACCTGTGAATTGGCTCAAAGCAAACTTTGCAAGCTCATGAGGTAGAAACTGATGACTAACTGCACCCCCTCTTCCTCCACTCACACCAAGAAAATCTCTTGTCAAATGACTCTGTTGATGATCCATTGAGTTTGAAGTAGAACCACCACCATGTTGCAAAAAATGAAACTTTCCTTGTCCATTATTTGTTTGCATCAAAAACTGATCAAAACTACTACTTGAGCTAAAGTTATTAACATTGACATTACTACTACTATTATTGATAGTGTTACTTTGAGAAGAAGATGAAGAAGGTGATGATGTCATTACACCAAAACTAGCACTAAAAATTGAAGGATTATTAGTACTAGAAGTGCTTCTAGTTGAACCCATTTGAGCTGCTTTCTGCAAAAGTGCAGTAGCTGACATTGGTAAAACAGATTCAGTCTTTGAATATTGCTTCTTTTGAACACTTGAAGACAGTGAAAGATTTGCAGATGATGTTGAATTTGAAGTAACAGGTATACCAAAATTACTCAAACCATTATTGTTATTAACATTTCCCATTTGAACTATTTCAGATAAATTACCTGAAGAACCAAAAAGTCCTGAACTTTGTCCCATATCTGAAATTTGTTGATTATGATTCCCCTGGTTTAACCAAAGTGATAAACTTGGTCTTTGGTTCTCTGAATTCATCATCAAATTGTTGTTGTTGTTGAAATCTACATGAAAACCATGTGAACCAAACTGTGAAACATTTTCAAGTATTCCATGTGATAAACCATGTTGTTGTGATTGTGATGAACCAATCATAGTATTAACACCACCACCACCACCTTCTTCATTCTTGAAATTTAAATTTGTTGTTGTAACTGATGTTAACCTTGCACTCTCTTCTGCTAATGCATCACAGAAAGCTCTGTGTGTAATGAAGCTATCTTTCCTGTTCAAAAATTTCAACAAAAACCCATCAAAATTATTATGTGACGAATCGAAACGATAAGTGCTGAATCTTAGCGGATCGGTGCAGCAAGGTCACTCTACCACTTATAGTATTCCATCATGTACTATTTGTGAAAAGAAGTTAAAACATAAAACCATTCATTGAAGAAAACATTAAATTTGAAACCTAACACTTTATATATTGGAAAAAACCTCGTACATGATACATATATGAATAAATTAAAGAAGCATTTATTGATTGAACACAAACAAAGAGTGGTGAATAAAAGGAAGAATATAGTATTAATTATGATATTTACCTTGAGAAGAGGGTTCCACAGTCACACTTGTATTCTCTTGTACCACAAGTTTTTGTGTGAGCTTTCCAATCTGATTGGACTGCATATTTCTTTGAACATTTTTCACATTTCCACTTTTTCTCACCGTGCTTTCTACTAAAGTGCTTTTTTATACCTGTGAGGTCACCAAGTGCTCTTCCAGGGTCATGGTGAACACAAGTCTTCTCTGGACAGATGTAAACTTTCTTCTTCACTTCTTTGTTGGATCTCTGTCTAAGCTTCCATGGAAGGTTGTGTCCTCTTCTGTGAAGTTGAAGATTTTGATCTCTTTGGAACCCTTTGTTGCATATTTCACAGATGAATCTGTTTGTTGCCATGAGTGTCTTTGGTGAGAGAGCAATAACCTCGGCATCTGGATCTGTATAGTCAAATTTCCATAACCAATTTGAAAAACATAAAATTTTTTTCTATATTTTGGTTAAATGTTGTCGATACAACTACAACTGTAATTGTAGACTGCAATTTAAAACCATAACAACTGTTATACTGTGCGGTACAGTATAATAGAATCATCGGAGAGGATCAAAGCTAAAAAAAAGAGAAAGTAGAAATAAATTTGGTGTAATAAACAATGATATATTACCTGGTGTACCTGGAAGATTTCTCTTCTTCTTGGGAATAGGAGGTGTATTAGGTTTAGGGTTAGGGTTTGTGTTTTGTTCTTGAGATATAAACCCTCCAATTGAAGTGGATAGTGAAAAAGGGTCATTGGGAATCATTTGCATATTGGAAAAAGTTAGAGGAAGTTATATAGTAAAGAAAGAAGAAGAACAAAAACCACTAACTTTCAAAGGTTTAATTTTTGTTGTTGTTGAGTCAGTACAAAGAAGAAAACAATGGTTTTAGTTTTAGGAGTAGCAAAAGCCAAGAAAAGTGAACATAAATTCTTTTGGATGGTACCCAAATTGTTTAAAGAGAGAGTTATCGTTCTGCCAAAAGACAAGAAAAAGCCATAAACCAAAAAAAAAAAAAAAAAGACTTGAATCAAACCAAAAAATATTTAAAGCTTGAAAAAGAAACTATATACTAATGCAAAGAGAGCTTCCAAGTTGTGATAGATATCTTGCTTTCATTTCTGAGAAGATAAAACCAAAAGGCTAGCTATATAACCATATAAGATTGCTATTTAGATAACATTTCTTCTCTTTTTCTCTCTCTCTCTTTTCTTGCTGTTTTGGTCTTTGGTGTAGTCTCTTTCTCATCTTATTATTTACTTGTATGTTCAAAGAAGGTGAACCATATATTTTAGATGGGCCACCACAAGCACATTTCACACATTCTCTTTCTCTTTCATAGTCACAAACGACACACAAAAACAGACACAAGTCACACGCACAATGTTGTGGAATAGTGTGTCTTGTGTTTGAGATGCTTTTGTTTTTCCTTTTTGTTTTGCCTAGTAAACCAGGTATTTCAAATGTGTAGTGTCTTTGTTGAATAATAATAATAATAATAAATTAGTATTTCAGCACAAACCCCAATTATTCATTTACTTTAAAAGCTGATATTTCTTTTTAAAAGGCTATTAAGGTACTACTACACCTTTTCAAATAAGTGAATAAAATAATCGTTTAATTTATATATCAATGTAACATCATTTTACATATTTATTTAAAGATGCATTCTTGAATCATTTAATGATTATGACAAATGATGTCTTATCATATGTATGTTAAAAGTATTAAGTTTGAAATCATACTATTTAATCTCAACCATACAATTATTGATATTTTAATTTTGTAAAAGTTAAAAATATTAAATTTAATAAGTTTACATTCGTTTTCAAACACATTAAATGATGTAGAAATATATTTTTTGCAATTTTAAAATAATTTTATCTAAAATGTATCAAATCTTAAATATAAATATATAGATAAAATTACTTTATATTAACAATGAATACAAATGAAATTTCTAGAATGATATTTTGATTAACATTATTGAGAAAGATTTGAAGTATACATTAATATTATAAAAAAGTGTCATATGTCACTTTACAAATTTGTTTTGTGAAAATAATTAAAATGATATTGGACAAGTGTTACTTTAATAAATAGTATCTTGAGATGTAAAATGTAGTACTATTAAAAGTAGTAGAGTAGTAGATATACTAGAGAGGGTTGTGCACTTGAGCTAGAGTGTTTGTTTGTGTAGTGCATGCAGCTAGCTTGATAAGAAACAAGAAATAAGAAATGAAGGCTATAAAAAAATGGTTGTTGAGAAAGAAGGGTAGTCTCACTCACTCTAACTCTAACAGAGAAAAGTGGTTTACCTTTATTAGATTCTTGATGAGGTGAAGAATGATTAAGCCATAATTACAGGGAAGAAAAAAATATTCTTTTTTTAGCATGCGAGAGATTAAAAAGAAAGGGTGAGATCAGAGGCACAGACAACACGAACACTGATGAGATGAGATGTGTAAAACGTGGGGTCCATTAAAATAGTATAGGGTGGGCCTTTGGTTGTGGGGGGTTTCCCTATGCAGAGTGATAGGACCGTCCGTGATACCTCTGTCTTTGTCAGGGGGTCATGCTGTGGGACCCAAAATATTGGACCCTTGCTTTGGGACCATTTCATATATGCACCGTCCTTCTAAAAAGTAACCCTCTACGTAACACGCATTATTTATTTCTTTAATTTTAATATTTTATCGAATTCATTTTTAAATTATATTGTATTTTTTTTACATATTTTACATATGTTTTAAATAAATTAAATATAAAATAACTCATAATAAATTATTTCCAGATATCATTTGTCAATCTATCTGATAGTAATCATTTATGCAGTTGTTTTATAAATTTTAAGTTAAAAGTTAAAAAAAATTGATAATATTTTTTAGAGAGATAGAATTATTAAAAACGTAAATTAATTATTTGTTTTTAAAATAATTTTTAACGGAACAGATAATTTGAGAAATAACTCAAACTTTCTTTTTAATTTGTCTTTGTTATGTCCTTAATTTTGTCTCTATTTTTTTTTTTTTTTACTCAATCTCAACTCATTACTTAGATACGAGGACTAGTTAGCAAACTAAATCAAATCCATACATTTCTACTGAAAAGTGTGAATGATCAATACATGTGCTTTCGTGAATGAGTTACACGAATTCCATCATTTGATAAAATTAATCAAAATCAGACTATCTACCAAGTTATTTATATTGATTTGAAATTTGACTGTATATGTATGTATACAGTCCATATATTATCAATTATTGAATTGAAATTAAACCCATATAAATTTAAAGGTAATTTATTTGTATTTGATCCAATCCATGCACACGGAATGGAATGGAGGGAGTAGATTTTTATTAATATACAAGCAAATAACTATCTCACTATATATGTGCGATTAGAGACTTCATCTGAATGGACATGATGTGTAGAAATAGATTCTTTGTAATTGTGAGTTTTAAAAATTGGAAATACTCATCATTAATTTGTTGGAGAAAACTTGTGATTTATAGTCGGTACTTAAAACATTTAAAACTCAATACTAAGAGAATATTTAGTGCTTACTTCCGAATCTAAGATAAATTGTATTAAATGTCTGTTATTTTTGTACAGTAGTAGTTCGCATCAATAGTTATAACTTATAACTAATTATGTAAATTAAAGAGCTAATACCTATGTCATGTATACACCCACATTTATTTACCTTAATTTATTATTTAATTATAATTATAAAACGGCGAGAATTATTAGAAAGTTGTTAATTTTTTACTTGATAAAAATAGAATTTTTCCTATAGATTAATATGAAAACATTCTGACAGAATTATAAGTACGTTAAAATAGCAGGAATCATTGTCTGAGAATAGGATCGTGTAGATTGTTTTGTCATCACGACGACGATGTTACTTCATAAAGCTTATGCTTGCTCGGCTAGCTGTCCCTGCTTAGTTTCTTTCTCTCACTAGTTTCCTTCATGTGATTGCGAAACTTTAATCAATTTTGTACACATAATAAAAAAAATACATTAATTAAATAAATACATAAATTATTTTATCAGTATATTTATTTTAATTAATGTGAGGTAATTTTTTTATTATTAATATAAAATATAATAATATTTTGAAAATTATTTATATCATTAAAAAGTAGTATAAAAAACATTTAAAATAGTATTGAAAATTATAAATGATATTTATTTTAAAATAATTTATTTTTATTAAAATAAAATTTATTGTAAAATAGATAAATCACTAATATAAATAAATAAATAAATAAATAAATAAAATACATCCATGACATTCACTTTTTATACACCCACACGCATCACTTGTAATTACGTATAAAAATATAATTAATTTAATAAATGAATAGTTAATTTAAATCAAAATCTAATTTGTAATTAATTTATTTATATAATTAATCAAAAATTTCAATTTTATTTATATTAATTATTTATTATATTGAACTATCATATTTCTTAACATAAGATGCCCCTAAAACTTTTTTTATAAAATATATTTGTTATTTTCTTCTTTATTCTTTTTTTTTGGTTAAATTTTTTATTTTTTATTTTAACTTACTTTTTAGTTTTATTTTTTAATAATTTTTTTTATTTTACTCTCTTAACAATATTTATGTTAGTTAAATTTAATTACTTTTTACTTCTCTCTACCTCACTATTACAACATATATCTCTTGTCTGTTTGTTTAGTAACATCATAAGTTATGTTATTCATAAACTAACGTGAATAATTAACAACAACAAATAAACAATAATACCATTCATTGATTCAATAAATGATGTTGTTATTTGTTTGTTGACTTATTATTTTGTTAGTGAAATATGTATTGTTGTTGTTAATAATCTATGTTGATTTGTGAATAAAATGAACATAATTTATAATTTGTGTTGTTATTTATGAACAAACGAAACCAAGAAGTAAGATTTTTGTGTGCAGAGATGGGGAATTAAGGTAGTTATCAAATTCAACAAGTAAGATTAAAAACGGGTGTAAATTCTTTGATATTAGTTATTAATTAAAGAGGTTGGTGTTTGAATGATTGAGTTTGAAAATTGAAAGATATTTTCATATATCAAATTAAGAAGAAAAAAATAAGAATTCTAAATTAGAGAAGAGAAGAAGAAGAAGAAAAAAAAACAAAAGAAAATTATTTTTCATTTTAGATCCTTAACTTATTTTTTAGTTTAATTTTAATTTTATTTCTTCTACCTTAAATGACACGTCAATAAAATTAATATTTTATAATAAAAATTAATCGAAATGATCAATTTAACTACTGAAATATAATTAAGAGACTGAAATAAAATAAAAAATAATTAAAATTAAATAAAAAAATAAATTAACAAACTAAAAAGAGTAATCTTTGTTTTCATTTTTAAAAAAGCTGTATAGTTGTTTCTTTCACTCATGTTTTGTTCTGACTTCTGACCAACAATAATATACTGAGCTATACTATTATATTGTTGTTTAAGGTCCCCACAAGAAATTGCACATGATATAAGCGGATGGATTAATTTGTTGAAAAAGAATGAAATTTCAATTCTCAAATATTTATAAATATATAGGTCAATTATTGAGGAGGCTTAACTGTTTCCCTCTTAAAGAAATTAATTTCACAATTATAGAAAAATCTTACAAAACAAAAAACTAGATCTGGGGATTACTTGAGTGACAAAGACACCTCACCTTACAATCACACTCCTATAATTAATGAGATGATAATTATATGTTCTCACATAGCCACACGACAATCATTTAACCATCTCTTTCTTTTGTTGGGATAAAATTCTTATTTGATATACAATATACATTCAAATTGAGATATCCTATTTTAAGGTACAATATGCATCCAATATTTATTACACATTCAACTTTTTGTGGGATGAAAGAAAGTCTAGATAGATATCTATGTACTAATGTATAATGTATTACACACACATACGCAGCTGCTCAATGCTTCTATACATTTACCTATTTTAGATTAACTATAACAATAACTACTTTTTTTAAAACCATTGGCCCCTATGTTTTATTTACAAGTTTTGATCTTTTAATTAAACACGCTACAAGACTAATTAAGTCGATTCCTTTGAACATTAGGTCTATTTAGGAAGAGAATTTGGGTAAATAAATTTTTAGTTCTTATAAAGTTTTAATATTTTATTTTCAATTAGTCTTTATAAAAAAGTTATTTATTTTTCAGTCTCTAAAAATTTTCAGTTATCATTTTTTATTCTAACTTTTAAGTCAACTTATGTGTATCTTTAAAATTTTTGAATGATTTTTTAGTAATGTTGAGGATATTATAAAAATCTCATTTATAAAAATTTAGAATTTTTTAACAATAGATAAATAAAATATAACTTTTTGAAGATTTTAGCACTTAAAAATTCATATTTAATTCATTTTTTGTTAAAGTATTATAAATTTTTGTGAGATAGATTCTTAAAATGTTTTTAATGTATTTGTAAAACTTCATTTAGAAATATGAAGGGTACACATGAGTTGCTATAAAAGCAAAAGCAAAAAATTAAAATATAAAATTTTTAGGGAATATAAGATTAAGAATTTTTTATAAGGGTAAAAACTAAATTTGGAATTTTATATAGACTAAAAATTTATTTATAACCTTTTTATTAATTGATGAACATAAAGTTATTATTACATTAACATCAATGGTCATTTTACAATTGTCTCATACATAATTTATATATCATCAATGATCACTTAAATTTGATTACAATTATCTCATAGATAATATATATATATATATCATTTTATCATTATTCTTCTAATTTCTTACTTTTCAATTCTCTCTAAATTTTCCCTCTACCTTCTCTCTACAAATATGTTTATTCAATTTTCTTTTTTAAAACAATTGTAACATTTCTCCCGCGTTTTTTCTCTTTATGTCTTGAGTTTCAGTAAATCTTTATTTTATGTTTTATTTTTTAATGTTAATTTTTTATTTAAAATTGTTTATTTAATGAATATTATTTAATTTTCATTTTGACAATGGTGTATTTATGTTGATTATGAAGAGTTGTTATTTATTCATAAAATTCAAGTAAAACATTATTATGCATCAAGTTAGTATCTAATGCATTTCAAATATAGATTAGTAATTTAGATATTTATTATAAAAAGAAAAGTTATCTAGTTATAATATATTTTTGATCATTAATATTATATTTTAGAATATCGAATATATATGATTTTTAAAATTGATTAGTTATAATATTATTTTTAAACTTTAATGTTGGTAAGATTTGTTATTTTTTTTATTATCGTTTTTTTTTTACATTATGATTTGTTATGTTAATAAAATATCATTTTATTAAGAAATTGTAACTTTTTCAGCAGCAAAATAATACTTATAAAAAGAAATATTGATCTAATTATAAAACAATGGAATATTATACATTTTTTTAGTCAATGTAGTATTATACGTATAAAATATTTTATTATTTTTAAAAGACATAAAAGGTTCATATTTTAAAATTTTAGTAGATTTATCAACAACAAAAAATAAAAGTTATGTTGTCTACATAATGTAAGATAAATAAAATTTTGAAAAAAATATAAAACGTATTAATATTAACGTAATTATTTTAAAACAAATATAAGAAAAATTAATGATATTAATACTTATTTTTAATCGTTATAAAGAGTTTTAGTTGAGTTCGTACAAATTTTTTGTATGCTTTTATAATCTCTATTTTAGTTTATAGGATTTTTTTTACGATTAAATTTATTAAACATCATTTAATATTTAATTTTAGTTTATATATATTTTATATTATGATGTATTATATTGTGTGTAGATGTTCTGTTAGTTAAATATAAAGTATGTCATAATTTATTATTCGGTAATTTGTAGTTGTTAATAATAAAAGAATGCTTTTGAAAAATAAACCATTTAATAAAGCATGTAATGTTAAGATTATATTTTTGTTTTTATATATTTTATTTATATATATTTTTTTTTAATAAAGTTACTCATTTGTGGCGGCCAAAACGGTCATACAAAGGACAGCTTGTTGTGGCCTATACCCTACAAATTATGTTTTTTTTTTCAACAACTTTCTCGCTTTGTAGTGGCATGTGCCATCACAACTTTTGTGGTTGCATTTTCGATCACAAATTTGTGATGACTTAAACCTTCATAAATGATAACAAAAAAACTAGCTATTTTAACCGCAAAAAAATTGTGACTTGGTTATTTGTGGTTGTCGTTTGCCGCCACAAATATGCCTTTTGTGGATGTTCTTCTTCCTTGTTGGGGGTTTTGACTACACAAAAACTTGTTTTCTTGTAATGACTTATTTATGAGATAATTCGTGGATGGAGTTTGTTCTCTTCGAGATTTCATAGGCCAATTTGACTCGAGGGTTTGGTAATATGGGTCATTGGGTTGAGAATGAATGGATTTGGGAGCTTAAATGGAGGAGAGGTATGTTTGTCTAGATTGGATTTCGTATAAGGTCACATTCCTTAATGGAATCTCTATATCTAGGGCAGAGGATAAATGGGTTTAGAAACATGATACAAAAAGAAAAAGAGTGTACACTGTTAGTTTGGCCGATATGGTGTTATGGGAAGATCTTTAGGTTGGTAGAGATCGTCTGGAGGAGGATGTTCAACACTTAGTAAAGGTTTGGCAGAGATTCTAACGCTATTTCTTTTGTGTTATGTGGTGAGTCTATGGAGTCGCTAATCATTTGTTTGTTATTTGTTACTTTGTCCTTCAGGTCTAATATAGGGCTTTAGGTGGGTAGGGTGGGAGTTAGTATTGTCGTGTGATCTAGGTGGGTTGTTTGTTATATTTGGTGACATGTGTGAGGGAGCTACTTTGACTTTAGCTCGG
>NC_021163.2:19765696-19779214 GCF_000331145.2 Cicer arietinum | reverse complement strand
CCATATATAATATATCTTCTCTGATAAGACAACGATTGTTGAGCAATTGGTGAATAAGATCAAATTATATTCATGGAAATGATTTATACAAAGGACTTCAGGATATTCCTGTACTTTCTATGAGAGAAATGCTGAATTTGTCCTGTGTATGGCCTAATAGAGGTTGGTGGGTCCATCAAGATCAGGTTGGTCATTTTTTTGTCCATTGTTGTTCGGTGTTGCTCTCCTTGGTTATTTTTGCTCTTGATTTGCTGGAGATGGTGGCCTCGCATATTCGCCGTTAGATAGAGTTTAATGGTATTTGGTTAGAAGTTTTTCAAATCAAAATTACTTAAAATATTGTATGTGATATCAACAATGTTACAAGATAGATAGAATAAATTAATCATCTTATCTCTTTAAAATGATTTCCAAACTCAAAAAATTAAAATAAAAATTGGATAATTAAAAATAATGTTAAATCTCTTTTAAATTTTTGTATTAGGCCCCAAAATTATTATACACAATCCTTCCTTATTATATGTGTCATGTCTATTGCTACACTCGAAAAATATATAATGTAGCGTACGATGGATCATATATGAAAATTTCTTAAAACTTTATCTACATGGGGTATCCATGGACTAAGCCCCCAAGCCTCGTGTATATATTATATATACATGTTGACATATTAATTTATAGGACAATACTAACAATTTTTTACAAGTGTTTTTAGAACACTCTATTAAAATACAAAATTAAAATAATTACATTAAAAAAAATTGACTTTAAAAAATTGAATATAAAATTTTCAATATAATATTTAACTTAAAATTTATATCTTTAGATACTTCACAACTTAACGAGTGCTCTTAGGTTGTTAACATTTCACAAATTTATATTAATCAGGCATCTTTTATTTTTTAGAAAAATGTTCATTACTATGCTTTTTTATTAAAAAAATATTCATTACATTGCATCTATTATTTAATAACTATTACATTTATTATTATTACATTTTTTAATAATAATCTATTATATATTATTTTACTTTTTTTTAAACAGTACATTAGTTCAAGTAGAATAAAATTTAAATTTCTTAGGTATTGTCTCTAGTTCAAATCTTATAAATTGAAATATATAGTTTGAGAGAGAAGATTCTACTAAAATTGGCCAACTAACATCTTTAATAGAGATTAATTATCGACAATATCGATGGATACTTACTCCAATAATACAATTACATACATTTTTTCTTTTCTTTCAAAAAGCAACTATTTAATATAATTATATGTAAAAAGAAATAATGATAATTTATTTGGAGCGGCGGATCTTGATAAGTTTTATTGGGGGTCAACATAAAAAATAATTTTTTTTAATTAATTTTGTATGTTTGGTTTTGGTGAAGTGGTTATTCTAATTTCTAAATGTATTCGTTCGAATCCAAGTATTTATAATTTTGTCAATCAAATAACTATATTTATAATAAAAATAAAAATAAAAACATAATAATAGAGACATTGGTTACCACTAAGCTATTCCACAATTTGAACCAGAAACATTGATTATATATAATAAATAACTTGAATCAAGGATATGAGGTTTAGAAAAATCATCATTACCACTAAGCTACTCCATAATTTGATATTTTTAACGAGACATTAATTATATATATTATATATTATAAATAAATATTATTGTATTTGATATTATTAACGAGATATTGATTATAGATATACTATATATTATAAATAAATATTCTTGTAGGTATACCTATTTTTACCAAAAAAAAAAAAATTTGGGTGATTGTAGCCTGTCTCTATCATAACTATAAGATCCGCCCTAACCATCATTTAATAAATATTTTAGATTTGACTTTAACACCAATCGATATTACTATCTCAAAACATAAATTTATGATTTTTTCATTCTCTAGCTGTTGATTCAATAAAAATAAGAAAAAGTAGACATAATTAAGTTGAGTTTTTAAGATGTACTTCATGCATCTTAAACTAATTATCACATTTAATCATTTGACATATATTAATAATAATAAAAAAAGAGAAACATAATTTTATTAGATTATCTTTATAAATCAAATCCTATTTTAATTGTCATAAATGTAAAGTAGAGAAATAATGAATTAAAAGTGATACGTGTAGTATTAATTAAATAATATAATTAATGAAAATAATTAATATTATATTAAAAATTAAAAGCTACAATTACAACATTATTATGAGACATAAAGGAGTTATGATTGTAGAATTTCAAAAGCCATAGTCGACCGTAGACAACATGAGATACTTCGAGAACCTAGACAATGTCTTTATACCATATACTATGTACGTAGTCCTCGTAAATAACATTATACCGAGTTAGCTTTGAAATTTTATATATTCCATTCCTCGTCATAACTCTTTCTGTCTATTTCCAATAATGTCGTGTGTAAACACATTTTGTCATCACAAGTAAACAACATTGGCCTTTTTTATTTCCATCTCAACTAACCACAGCTACTAATAGGTTAATATGAAGTGGACTACTATTCCCTTAGTCTCAAGTATCGTTTTGCTCATTTCACTTATATATATATATATATATATATTATGAAATGATAAAAAATAAAGAAAACAATAAATTTACCAAAATATTAGTCATTTTTTTTTGTGTTTTTTTACTATCATAAATACATAATTTTTTTAAGAAAAAAATTATAGTATAATGACATTATATATTAGAATTGACATCTCAAATATGTTGACAACCAAAAAAGTTATAGAACAATAACATTATATATTACAATGCACCGACAAATTTCACCAATGTTAACAAGTCTATCAACAAATATATTGACTACTCTTTAAATATGAGATATGTGAAATTGTATTTGTCATAAATATATAATAGAATATAAGACTTTGGAATAATAATATATAATATTAATTATATGGTATAATTGAAAAAAGTAATTAGTACTACATTAAAAAAATTGAAATCACATTTATTTTAAAACAATTTTTTTTAAGTAAAATTTACTGTGAGAAGGAGGGAATATTATATAAAGAGTGTTAACTTTTCTCCTACGATTGGTTGTTTAGAGACTATAGACGCATCCATCAACTTGGTCCATATATATATATATATATAAGCATAGACTAGCTAGTTGACTTTGAGTTCAATGTTTTTATTAGATCGATGGAGAGAGGGTGAGCCTTTAACGTCCCTATTTTAAGTATGAACCTACGTGTTTTAATCATGCAATAATAAAATATAGAAGGTACATCCTAAGTTATTTACTCCGTTATGAATCCAAATGCTTGAAGGAAAAATAAGATCATATATTTATTATATATAGCTATAGCAAGTTCGAGTATAGTGCTTAGTTTAGCATAATCCCAATTTAATGGCCTTGATATATATTGATTATTCAACAGCCATCGTTAATTACTTAGATTTCTAAGCTATTACCTCATTTGGTTTGAGTTATTTAATTGTGGTAATTAATTATATTATTAAAGGAAAAAATGGTGCACTCCAATCTTTTCCTTCCACACAGTTGAAAGCTATTACTTTTGATATCAATATTAATATATATAAAATATGAATTTGTAGCTGGTGGCGATCGACTCTACTGTTAATAGAGAAATTAATTAACACTTTCACATTGTAATATTAAGTATTTAAGTTTGTTGGTTAGCTTTGGGGACTTAGCTAGCTAGTGGAATTGGTAAGGAACAGAAGTAGGTGAAAACTAGCAATCAAATCAAGAAATAATAATTAGTTACATAGAATTAGAGGATAAACTATATATACTAGGTGTGGGGACCAATCCGATTTGACAATATTGTATCTTATATTAATATTGCATCTAATTTTGATCCTTACATTTATTTTAATTTAAAAAAATATTTAATAAAGGAAAACTTAATGTATACATAACGTGGTAACTAATCAAGTGATATATATATTAAGAAATTCTAATTTACATTTATTAATTTTTATTTTGGTTTCTCACCTTTCAATGTTTCTTGATTTAGTCAATTTAAATGTGTTTTTTTTATAATTAAAATATATATTTAAATTAGTTATTTTAAATGCGTTAATGAGAGATTTTTTAAAATGTGAGTAGGAGAAGAAGAAATTAGTAGTCCAATCACTCACTCAGTAGCCCAAATCGACAATTAATTCTAAAACCGATGTGGATATTAATAATCTTATAAGTAAAAATATTGAATAATTTGACACTGTCAAAGTCAATATCATGCATGACTCGTAACAAAAAAAAGTAAATATGGCGACCAAATATTGAGAAGAAAAATATAATGGGCGAAACAAATTATTTCCCTTAATTTCTTTAAGTTCTGTATATGAAGTTATTTTTATGAATTAACAAGAAATTTAATTTGGTTTGCATGTAGAGACAACCTTAAAGCATACAATTTTTGCCTTACTAGAAGCAAGATAAAGTGTATAAAATGCAATTATAACAAAAGGAGAAATAGTTTTAGGTTGGAGGTGAAAGATGAGGATCATGCCATGTCAAAAGTCATGCGTTTAAATATTTTGGATCCATAGTTCAAAATGACTAAAAGTAGAACATGTAAATGATAGATTGAGTGGTTGAAATGGAGGAGGGTTTTTATGTGATAAAAAGTACGACCCACAGCAAAGATGAAATTTTATTTGTATAGAACAAAATGTTGTATGGTAAAAAATCCGCGCGATAACAAAATAAGTGTAGGATAACACCTAGATAAAAAATATGCTAGAAACTATTCCTGTGGTTTAAGCATATAGAGAAAAGAGATATATAAATTTTTGTAATAAGAAGAGTATATCAGATAGAAGATCATCAAATCGTTAGAGACACTGAAATATATTAGAAAATCATTAAAAGAAACTAATAAGAAAAATCTAGAAATTAATAAATTTGATTGATATATATTATATGACATAAATTTATTACCTCATTTGATTCATGTAATTGACCAAATTTAATGTACAAGATTTGGCTGTTGTTATTATATATTGGATTAAAATTATAGTGGTTATGTTATCTCCATCATTAAAATGACAGTAAGATCATTTACCCAAAAGATTTACTCAAAAGATGACAATAGATCGATAGAATCATTTGGTTATTCAAAGTTTTTTTTAAATTAAAAATTATTTATTTAGTAATGTGAATAGATTGTTTTAAATATGATTATTTTATTATTTATTTAATTTTGTTTAGTATTTCGTGTTACTTTATAATATTAAAGTATTATATTTTAATTTTATAGAGAAAATCACGTTAAAAAAATTTGAAAACAAATTCTGGTTAACAGGAGTAATTTTGTCATTTAACTTTTGATATATATATATGTATATATATATATATATATATATATATATATTTATTGTTTGTAACAAATTAATATACGTAACCAAATAAAATGACATTAAATTATTTGTTTGCTATCACATGTACATCAAATACAAAATAGAATAATATTTATTATGTTATTATTCTATTATTATGTATCATTATTTAACTTTATATGATTCGTTGCATGCATTTAACAGAGTATAAGTCTTTTAAGTAGGAAAAAAGAAACATTTGCCAAGAATTATGGGAAGTGGGGCTTCTTCATGGACTAATGGTTCACTGACGGATTGAAATAGAGAGAAAAGCATATATAAGGCAATAATGTCAAAAAATGGCTGTTCATTAAGGGAATAAAGAAAATTGATTATTGGAGTTTATTAGTTCCAAGAAGAAGAAACCAAATAATAGAATCAAGTTGGTCTTATTATGTATGTCTCTTTAGCTTGCATTCATTCTATGTTCTGTTTCTTGGAGTTTTGTGCAATAGAAGTATATGGTGTTGGTAATGGTAAGGTAGGAATAACGCCAAATACAAGCAACATTTTCGCCAATGCCCATCTTTCTTTTCAAAACAAGTGTTCGATTATTCATTTTTTGATGTGATCAATTTGTCGGTTGGTATTCATATGGTAATTAGTATAGTATATCTTAGGTTTTCTGTTTTGTGACTCGCTCAAAAGATTAAACATTTCAAGAGACTATTAACCTTGTCCATGAGATGTCTAAATGCCATCGTTAGTGATGAAAATTTACATTCCAATATTGTCTATCTATAATTTAGAGATTTTGAGAATTTTTTTTTTTTTTTTTGAAAATTTTGATGCGTGTGAATAGGGATGGGAATAGGTTAGGCGTCTCTCACGGGTTTATGGTCTAACCTATTTAATAAAAATGATACTCAAGTTATTTTTAAAGCATATTTATTTAGATAAGACATGTTCAAGCTTATAAAAAAGCCTATTAGACCTGACAGACCGATATTTTATTATTTATTAATATTATTTTTTATTATTATTTATTAATAATATTATTTCCTATTTTAAAGTCTATCAATTAGGCAATCACTCAGTAGTCGTTTCATATTTGTTTGAGAGATAATAATGGATGCGTTTGTTTCAGAAAAAAAAATCCATTATTTAAAATCAAAAATCATTTTTAGGGTTTAAAGGGTGTTTGTTTCAAATTTTTTAAAAATCATTTTGTTAGAAAAATCATTTTTGTTTAATATATATAAATATGTACATTGGTATTGGTATGTGGGGACCATAATGTGGTATGGATAGATCATCATGTAAAATGATATGGATATAACATGTAGCTTGATATGTGTATAAAGACTAATTATAGATTCATTTTGTTTTTTTCTTTTCTTAGAAGGTTGTTGCATTGCAGACTTGTTAGATATTATTCTATTAAATTTAATTATAATTTTATTAGTTTCCCTTTTATATAAAGACATAGTTTAGTATATTTTAAAAAAATATATAAAATATACCATTTAAATATTTTAATGTGAATAAGATTTTTAAATAGGTTATCAGATCAGACCAAACTTTTAAAAATGTCAGACCAAGACAGAAAAAAAATTTGATAGGTCGTAGGTCAGACGTAGACCTAAAAAATTAATCGTAGGTCAGGCTCAGGCCTTTCAATGTTTGATCTGACTTATTCCCACCTCTACTTGTGAAATATATCTTTTAGTAAATAGTTTTTTAGAAAGATAATTGCTAAAATAAGAAAAAAGAATATACAAAATCATTCTATATTTTGTAATTTTCGTGTAATGGCTACAAAAACATGTATGATTTTAAGAACTCTTTTAACATTTTTTTTCTTCCTTTAATCGGATAAAGTCTATGTCCTCAATTTTGTTTTTATTTCTTTTTTTAATAAATTTTTAGTTTAAAAAAAGTGAGATCCAAGGCCAATACCACTCTTTTTATCAGATATATTAGTCTCATTAACTTTTAGTAAGGTATGCATAACCTAGCCCTAATCTTCGTCATGGATTTTGACCAAACACCATCATAAAAAGTGTTCCATTTGGAACTCAGATCCAGAGTGATGATAGGAAATCAATGAAAGAAACGCTCTTCGGATGGTGTTTGGTGAAAAATACTAGAGAGGAAAAAAATGAGAAAAAAAAAGTGCATCTTTGTTTTTGTTGGAAACTAAGTTCACATCAATGAAAACAAGGCAATATAAGGTGTTTATCAATATAGAAGAGTTTTGCACTTAAAAACGCCAACAAGTAAGTCCACTATAACGTCACACTCCAATTGTACTTGTTCAAATGTCAATTGGTATCACAGTCAGGTCCACTAACAAACAAAACCTAAAATTTGAACTAAACAAAGATTACTATCTAAGTCACAAAAAGGTAAATTGGCGCTGTGTTTTGTATATTGAAATATTACCTCTTTTTTATTATGATATATATGTTGGAATATTACATGGATCCTATTAAAAAGATACATCATTCATCTTAGAAGTTGATTTTGTATATACTAATTACATCTAAAATAAAAACTTAATTGGTATCGTGTTGAAATTTTAGAATTCATTCTCCAATTGAAGAGTGCTTTACATGTTAGTCTTTAGTAGTCTACGCTAGGAGGTTCATGATACAAAAGGTCTAATAAACCTTTTAACTTATATTACTAAAGCTCAACATGAAAACAATCCTCTAATTGTGTCAATGCTAAACTTCCAACACTTTTCATAAACTTAAGTCAACTTCAACGCAGTTAGACCAATTATGCACAAACCATGAGGATACTATAAAACAAGTATGATGTTACATAAAATAAAACATGAGGATATCTATCTTGCATCAACTCACCAAGATGACGACGAACAAGTACATAAAACAAGTCGCGACTATTTAACATACAAATGGTGGGTTACATAACAGCATGCACAGGGCTGCTCGTGAAGGACAATAGCCCAGTATATCTCTCAAGGGGATGGAAATTTTCAGTGATAAAAATAAAAAAATTAAATCAGACACAATATTATTCTTGAACACAAGCAAACCATGGGAATACATTCATAGTCTTCGTGTATCATCATCATTTCTTTAGCACACTGCAAAATGGGCATGACAAGTCAGAAGGTTTATCTCAAGAAGCAAAGAAAGAATGGAAGACAGCCAAATACCACCCCAAAACACATGCTAGATATTAAAAGTCCAAGTGATGTTATAAGGAAAGTGCCGCGCAGCTACAACATCGGTAACATAAGTATTCCACTAATAATGCCTTGAATACATTAGAGTACTCAAATTTTTGGTGCAGACAGGACATAATAAATTTCACCGCCATTGTATTGTAACAATGAAATTAATTTATACTCTAGTTTTCTTATATTTCAAAGACAACAAATGAAAGAGATGAAAAATACGAGCACAAATCCTAATTTCAAATAAAGCATTAAAATTCCTATCATAACATGATTATCATCTCCACATATGTGATCAAATTTTTGTATATGATGCCATAATTTCAAATATTCTAGAAATTTGATTGGCTAGAGAGGTTCGCGAATAACATCATGTCATATCATAGGCCCAAGGTTTCTAAGGTGTATAGGAGGAGCTCAAAAGGTGAATTCACCTGATCCACTTAGATGATGCATCACTCTTGATCAGAATTAGATGTGAGAGTGTGTCTTAACTCTTAGCTAAGCGCCTAGCTGAAAAGGGCAAGGATTCATGTAGACTAAACTCCTTGATGGAGTTAACGGAAAGACGAAATGCTTTGGGGAGCGCGATCAGGATTAGAAGTGAGAGTCTTTGCCTAGCTACTACTAATAGTAGTGGTAGTAGTAGTAATTGTAGTGTTAATTGGTAACGAGTTTGTAAGAGGGGATCGGAGTGTAAGCGTGGGAGGAGACAAGAGTGGCAGGCTGAAAATCAGTTGGGATTTGGGAGAGAGTTAACCTCTCGAACTGTCTACAGCACTATCACTCCGTATCTGCACTTTTCCTATTTTTCTCAGCAATTTCTTCTTGTAATCAGTAGTTCCTGACCTGATATCTACTTGATTCAGACCTAAGGTTCCATATCAATATATATATTTTTTCTTATTCTATCTTATATCTTTTATCAATAGTTTTACTAAATATCCACTGGTAGAACCAACTGGTATATGTTTACCGAAAATGGGGAAGAAACCCCTTTGATTACAAACAATGGCAGCACTGCGATGGTCTGCTTACCTCCTAATGCCAAAAGGACCTATTCCTCACAAATGACAAGACGATCCCCTCTCTAATCTCTCCTCTCTATTCATAGGCAGCATGCCTTATTTATCCTAACTATCTCTCAACACACCCATTATCTAACTTCTTAACTAACAACTTCATAACTAACAATATCAGAGCTATCAGTTTCCCCCTAAACATAGACCTTGTCCTTAAGGTGAAGAATTATGTAAGGAAATAGCCCCAAAAACTCTTGCAGACTCGTAGCTTCAGATGTTGGCAAGATGAAGGCCCAATTCTATTTGAAGTGTTGAAAATTAGCTGAAAAGAGCCCGCGTGGAGGTGTAGAACAAATATCATTCTGTAGGACTTGCACCCTTTTCCACTAATAAAGGTCTGACTCATTAAGACCACACCTGGGCCCAATATGTGAAATTGGGACCGTAGCCTAGACGGCCTAGTCAACAGTTTCTTTTCATATATGCAAACAACACGAGAGGTTGGTGCGGCAGCTCTCCTCCCTTCCATCTGGGTAACAAAAGCTCTCAAGTGCACCGCACCACGAGGTGAGTCCGGTAGTTTTAGCAATGGCAGCTTTGCCACCATGTTTAATATTCCCAATAGATTATGGAGTTGCGGTGCTAGTCTTGGCAGCTCGGTGGAAGTACCATTGTCTGGAGGTTCCAGTCTGAGCAAAACCTGACCCTCCAAGAATGTTGCAGGGTCTTTCAATTTCTGTTCTACCTTTGCTTCTCCCACGAGGCCCAGACTTTCTGTTGTGTTATCCGCTTTCTTCCCACGCATTCATGATTATTTTCTTGGTTTTTCAGCCGCATTGACTCTCGTTTCCCTTCTGGATTCATTTCTGTTCTTCTCACTTCCAATTGTTTGCTTTCATTTTCAGATGTCACTTGTTCTAGCTTCTCTTCTTGAACCTCAAATGACAATATGATCCCCTTCCTAATCACTCCTCTCTATTTAGAGAAAGCAGGCCTTATTTGGCCCAACTAAGTAACTATCTCTGAACACATCCACTAACTAACTTCTTAACTAACAATAACAGATCTATCAATCACAATCTCCTCTAATTTCAAATGAATGCCTTAATCACACTAATAAAAAAATGTATATGAGAAATAAGACAGAAAGAGAACAAAATGTTTCCACAATAAAGGTTGTATACTATGCCCAACTTTAGATTTACCGTAGGATGTCTAATTTTTAAATTTACGATTGGAATTTATGAAAAAGAAGTGCTGTGCTTTATCAATTTAATGAAAACTGAAATGAGATGGGAGTCTTACTTGTATAAGTAGGCAGCAATTCCCAAAATTATAATCAATAAAACAATATCAATACAGAAGTTTCGGCTGGATCGAAGCTGGATAAAAGCAGAAAATCATATAAGATTCAGCAATAAATCTATCACTAATAAAAATGGAAATTGATGGAAATCTAAGACCAAAAGAGGTGTAGTTAGATAACCTGATTCACGGTGTGTTTAAGTCTAACATTAGTATTCTTAAGATCAGAGGACGCCTTGTCGACCTGTAAAGATGACAAACAATTGCATATTATTTCAACTTTTTAAATAAAACTCCGAAAGCGTGCTTCCAAGATTTTGGCTTTGTTTGAGGTAATGAGAAAACCGATAATTCTTACCTTACTGTCAATCTCGTCCATCAGGGGAACTTGTCTATCCAGTTCCTGTATTCATCGAATAAATGACAAATGTAAAAACTATTACGAACACACAAGCAGCTACAGGAAGGAAGACAAATGTTAAAAAGACACTGACCTCATTCATATCATGTGCCATGTCTTTCAAAGTATCCAATCCTTCTGCAATCACATCTAAACCTTGATCCTGAAAAGTTAACGCCCAATTAGATTTGAAAGTTGAAATCATTGCAGGAGTGATAAGGAACACAGCAAACTTCTCAAACTGCTAAAAGTTACTTGCCTGTCTTATTCTACGCATTTCATATTCCTGCCTGAATTGACTTGATTGCTCAGTTGACTGGAAGTATTCATCATCAAACCGCCCATCTGTAATCAAGATGATTCAATAATACACCCAAACAGATTAAATGCTGTAGTTGCATGACCCTGATGACAGTGATGAGAGGCATGGATAGCTTCAATTACCTGAATCAAATTTAATTTCAGCACGTGAGGCAGAAGCTGCCCAGCCACCAGTTTGTTTTGGCGCAGCAGGAGTCCCATCTGGGATAGCTTGGATTCTTTCTGGCAACGCAAGAACCAGATCATTACGGGCAGCAAATTCTTGCGACGAAAGCCCTTTTACCTGTGGATACATTGGATCATGCATCATGCAAAGCTCAGTAATAGACTGAAAAAATCAGAGTTACACGCAGAAATAACAAGTCTGCCCCTTTCAAAGATAGATAGTTGCACTGCTAGAAAACTAAAAATGGGTGTCCTACAATAGAGAAATTGGATTTATTTCTCATGTCTTTTCTCAAACTTCAAATTTCATAAAAGAGATCTTCAAATCAATTGAACAAATTATCTTAACTCCCAACAAATTACTGGCTATATTAGAGTAAACAGCCATTTTAGTCCTAGATGTGTGAGGCAGTGTCACTCACTATAGTCCTTGAGTGTTTGAAATTACAGAATACACCCTGAGTGTGTTTTCTGTTAGTAATTTCAAAAAGACTGAACTGACTAATGGAAGACACGTCGGAAGACCAAACTAACCAACAAAAAACATATATATATATATATACAAGGATCAAATTGACTAACAAAAGACACATTCGGGTAAGTTTCATAATTTTGATATATTCAAGGACAAGATTCAAGAACCAAAATAACTATTAACTCATAAATTATCACCAATTTGGCAGATCAAGCCGTTTATTTACAGTTAAAAAGCTCTAGTCACAAAATTGTTGACAATTCCCAATTAAAATACCTCAAATCTCAATTACTCATTCCAACATAAATTCAAATAAAAAAACAACCTTTTTGATAGCCAACCTCTGCAACTTGGGAACCTCTTCAAGCAACCGAGCCTTAGTACGACGAATCTCCGCATTAATCGCTACAGCAGATGCCTTCCCTCTATCCTTGGAAGCAGTTTCTGCTTTCTGCACAAAATTTCAATCAATGAAAAAACAAAACAATTGACTCCGTTGAAACCCAAATTTCAAAACTTCAGAAGAATAGTTGACTAATTAGGGCACAATTTTATGATATTTTGGTGAGGTACCTGGAGTAGGGAGTCGATGTCGGAGTCAACAGAGGCGTAGAGTCTGACGAAGGCATCATCGCCTGAGACATTGGCATCCTTGTTCTTTTCGAGGTCGTATTTGTCGTACTTTTTGCAAATAGAATCAACTCGGGTTAGAATGTCGATTACGCTCATACTGTTGTTGTTTTGGGATCAAAATCCGATCTTTACTAAAGTTAACAACAAGTGATTTATTAGGGGTTATAGTAAATTTGGATCTGATTGTGTTCAGTTGAGGCTGAACTCAACAATGGATTTCTAAGGAGCGAGAGAGAGAGAGAGACCATGGACAGCTATTGGCTGTAGTAAAGTACCGACTACAAACATGAAGCAGTTTTTTATTTTTACTTTTTTAAATAAATAAAAAATAATTTTAAAACTTTAAGAAGATTTATTTATTTTATAGTTTTAATAATCTTTAGTGAAAAAACAATAAGTAGGTAATTACTCTCTTCCAATATTATTTATAAAAACTGTCATCAAGTTTTATACCGTGATAAGTATTCGTCAATATGATTTTATAAATAGTTATGGTTAAACATATCTCTAATTATCTCATGGTCGTTATTGACTATTAATTGACGGTATAATTTCTTTTTAAATTATATAAAAAAAATTATAAAATTACTTTTACTATATTAGATATGACTAATTTATTATAAAAAGAAAAAGATATGACCAATTTCTCAAGTAGCTAACTACT
>NC_021163.2:19720072-19765458 GCF_000331145.2 Cicer arietinum | reverse complement strand
TCTTTCAATACTTTTTGACTACGTTATTTCATATATTTGACTAAGTAAATAACTATTCCTCTATCTTAAAATAATCTCGTAGTTGACTATTTTACGTAAATTAAAAAATTATGATAAGGGAATGAAAGAAAAAGGGTGATTTTGTCAAACTATTTGTTTATTTTCATCGTCATAAATGCAAAGTAGAGAATAATAACTTGGAAGTGGTGCAAACAACATTAATTAAAGAGTATAGTTAAAATAAAGTAATTAAAGTTGCATTAGAAATCATAAGTGATAAATTATTTTTTACAAATGTAACAACTATCTATGGAGGAAAAAGAGTATCAAAATTATCAAAAATATATATTCAAAATGTCTATGTCAACAATACAAATGACATGCATTGCATTTCCATGTAGCGGGTTCAATTCCGCTAATTTCATTTGAAAGATATAACTATAAAACTTTTTATCAAGTGAGTCTTAAAGACTATCTTGGATTGAAACTAGGGCCGTCAAAACGGGCTAGTCCATATGGATCAACCGGCTAAAACATAGGGTTTTGGCTTAATAGTTTGAACCTGAATTTTTTCAAGCTTTATAGCATAGTTCGAATAAACTCATTGTCAATTCGGGCTAGTTTGTATGGATACCGGGTAGTCTGCAACTCATATCACCAGTTTAAAAAAATAATAAAATAGTAAAATTGAGTCACATATAAAAAAATAAATCTACTTGTCACCACCAGATATACCTATCACCTCTTCAATACACCTAAAAAGACTATATGATCATTTTACTATTTATAAAAATAGAAAAATTTCAAAAATTCTGATATTTTTAAATAGAAAAAACAAATCAAAATACGAAATTTCAAAAAAATAATATCATTACTTTGAAATAAAATTTACATTTCGAAAATCTGAGTAAGATTCTAAATTTTTGAAATGTTCAAAACTTTCATCTACTTAAAAAGTTTCAAAATTTTGGTTATTGAAATTTTCAAAAACATCATGTTTCGAATTTTTGAAAGTTCTGAAACTTTTGATAAAAGCTTCGAAAATTTAAAATCAATTCAAATTTTTGAAAGTTTTTGATTAATTTGAAAGTTCTGAAACTTTTGTTAAAAGTGAAAGCTTCGAAAATATTTTATAAGTACAATAAATTGTATTTAAAAAGTTACAAATTAATTCAAAATTTAGAAAGTAAAATTATTTTGTATTTTGAAAATTTTATAATCAACCAAAATTTCGAAAATTTAAAAAATTTCTAATAATTTTTGTCAAAGTTTTGAATGTGTGAGTGAACAGAAAAAAAAATTTATCTTTTTATATAAAATAAAAAGGATAAAATAGTCACTTTAAGTGTATTTGAGGATGAGAGGTATAGGTGGGAGTGACAAGTAGAAAACTAAAAAAAAAAGTTCATCCAAAAGAGATTCAATCTAGTTACACTCATTTATACTATAAACATTTTAGACTTATTCCATAATTTGTCATAAATTCTTCTTTGCACCAAAACTCTTCTCTAAGAATGTCATTTAATACTCGTGCACAAAATCATATATCAAAACGAGACAACAAATTAAAAATCATATAAATAAGAAAATTATATATCATCAAATATATAATTTTTAAGAGAATAAGTTTGTTTATATAATACATCTATATTTTTCATTAAATATTAAAGTTGTCCAAAATAATACAAATTTAAAAATTGGGTACAAATTTATCCCAATTTAAAATGTCCATATCTAGAATATATGATATATAATTTATCTTACTATAAACATTTCCAATTTATTGCATCAAGAATAAATCTTAAAGAAGTATCTTTTTTAATTGATCCTTGCACCACTGACCTCCTCACAATATTTCATTTAGGATATGCAAAAAATTAAAATAATAAATCAGTAAATTATTAATTTTCAGTCAACAAAATAATAAGAAGAAGAATGTATTGTATAAAGGAAATATTGAAATAGACAATCAAACAAATATAGTAACTTCTTTTAGTGAATTTGAATCTTATTAAAGGAATGTATATTAATCCGATTATTATTGGATCTCTATTAATGAAGTGTTGGAAATGATGATGATAACAATAAGAGCTAGTTGGTGTGAATTGAAAAAAATAAAGAAGTCTCACATAGGTGAGATGACACACACTAATAATGTTTATAAGATGGAGGTATGACAATTGAGGTGTGCTCCAAGGAGAACTCAATTATGTGAAGTCTGTTGAGACAAAATCTCTCTCAATTGGTTTTAATGATGACAAAATTATTTAAAAGATTATGATTGTGGTTAATGACTAATTTGTGCTTTTGAGTGTATTCATATTAGAAAATAGGTTACTCATCATTAAGATAAAACTGAGAAAAATCTGACTCAATCCATCAAGTTTTTAAAACGGGAGAATAGACAGATAAGACACTGAAACAATGAACCTCCTATACGAGGATGAACTAAATCAGTCCAAACGACATTTGGATTAAAATGTTTTGACACATGGATAGAGCATCACAAAAACTCTATAAAAGGAATGGAGCTCTTCATCATCAAATACAGAACAACAAAGCATAAAAAGAGCAATTCTAAAAGCTATCAAGAGCATTTTCATCCTTTCTTTATATTTTCTATAGTCTTACACTATATCTTTGAAATATCATTTTAGAAAGTGTTAGTAAAGAGAAAAATCATAATACTCATATCATTTTGTAATTTCCAAGTGAGTTATACTTGGAAATAGTTGAAACTTGTAAGAAACAAAGTTGTAAGCTTGGTGAGACTAAATAACACACAAAGTGTAACTAACCTCTGTGAGAGGTTAATCTGTTTGATCTTTAGTAAAAAACTCACAAGTGTGTGAGGACTAGATGTAGCTTTTATTGGGTGAACCAGTATAAAGTTGTGTGTGTCATCTTCTATAATTTCTCTTTTATTTATTCAGCTCATATTTAAAGTCTTAAATTTCTATCCTCTGATTATCATCCTCTTAGAGAGGATAGTCATTTAAAACACTTGAGAAAAATTTAAAACATCAATATGACCTTGGACTTTTGATTAAGTCTCCAACAGTCATAAAGTATTTTGACACATGGATAGAGCATCACAAAAACTCTATAAAAGGAAGGGATCTCTTCATCATCAAATACAAAACAACAAAGCATAAAAAGAGCAATTCTAAAAGCTATCAAGAGCATTTTTATCCTTTCTTTATATTTTCAATAGTCTTACACTATACCTTTGAAATATCATTTTAGAAAGTGTTAGTAAAGAGAAAAAAATCATAATACTCATATCATTTTGTAATTTCCAAGTGAGTTATACTTGGAAATAGTTGAAACTTGTAAGAAACAAAGTTGTAAGCTTGGCGAGGCTAAATAACACACAAAGTATAACTAACTTCTCTGAGAGGTTAATCTGTTTGATCCTTAGTAAAAAACTCACAAGTGTGTGAGGACTGAATGTAGCCTTCATTGGGTGAACTAGTATAAAGTTGTGTGTGTCATCTTCTATACTTTCTCTTTTATTTATTCAGCTCATATTTAAAGTCTTAACTTTATTTCCTCTGATTCTCATCCTCTTAGAGAAAATAGTGATTAACAAAGTCATGAGAACGATCAAAACAAAAGATGTTATTTTTCTTAACCATGAAATTTTTTACCAACGTTTTAAAGAATGACATTCCTATTGTTTTAGAAATACGTGAAAAATTGAAGATGATAAGAAAGCTGCTGAATTAATTCAATGAGAACATAATGATTACTTATGTATGAATTATATTCTTAATGGACTTTTTGATGATTTGTATGATTACTACAGTTCCAACAATATTGTTAGATATGTTTGGGATGCTCTAAAGAAGAAATATGATACTGAGGAAGCTGGAGCTAAAAAGTATGTTGTTAGCTGCTACCTCAAATATCAGATGACCGACGACAGATTAGTGAAAGCTCAGTTCCATGAAATCCAGAAAATAGCTAATGAGATCATCTATTAAGGTATGTCCTTAAAAGAATGGTTTCAAATTGTTGTTATTATTGACAAACTGCTCTTTGCTTGGAAATATTTTAAAAACTCTTTCAAGTATAAAACAAAAGAATTCTCGCTAGAAAGTATGATAACCCGACTCAGAATTGAGTAAGAATCACGTAAGCAAAACCAGAAAGATGAAGTTTTTCTTATTTTAAATAACAAGAACAAGAAATTCATCGAAGCGTTTTGAAATCAAACGGTGAACAATTTAAGAATCAGAACTGCACTATAAATAACAACAAAAAGAATGGGAACCCTCTCAAGGTCCTAATCATAAGGAAACAACCACCTCCTAGAAATGACCATAATCCCCATTTCTCTACTCTAGATTTGGAAAAGAAGGTCATATGGCACACAAGTGTAGGAACAAGCCAAACTTAAGAAAATGTTTAAATTGCCATGAGATACAAGAAAGAGGGGTTTGAATTGTAAATGTTCCTATTTAAAATTTACTGTTAAAAACTTAAGATAATAACTCAAGATTGATCTTGCTTGTGAAAACAGAAAATGGAGAACATTCTTGGTTTTAACCAGAAAACGGATAACGTTCTTGGTTAGTTAAAATCATTAATTTAATTTATGTAATTAACTTGATAATCAATCAGACTGAAAATAAATAGATAAGAGAAGATATACCACACAAGGATATATTTTGGTTCACCTAACCCAGGTTACGTTCAGTCCTCACAACAGTGAGATTTTCCACTAATTGTTCAAAACAAAGAACCTTCTTGGTTTTACAGTACATAACTCATATCAACCTTGATCTGTTATAAAGTTAAAACTTTTCCACCCGTAAAGGAGTTCAATCAGGTCACCTATCAACCTTGTTAGGATTTCTTACAATCTACCCAAACTATACCAAACTCTTATAGTTCGAGTTTTACAATAATGATGAGATTGTTTTGTTAGAATCTGAGAAGGCTCAATACTTGTTTGAGTTCTGATTCTTTGACAAAAAGTACACAAGAATGATTCTAAGAATCAAATAGGAAAAATCAAAACCGATTCAATGTATGTGAGTGAGAAAAATTTAAGTATGATTGAAATGAGTAATGAAATGCTTAGTACTTGAAGCTCTTGATTTTTCCTTGAGCTTGGCCTGCCTTTTATAGGCGTTTTAGAGCATTTAATCATGGTTAAAAGAGTTGTTGGTAGCGCTCTGTCAGATTTGACCAAAACCAATTTATATGAATAAAAATATTCCAACCTTTGAACACTTTGTGAAATCTGTTTGACTGGACGTTTTTCTTCGTTATTGATCATATTTCTTTTATGTTTAATGATCCTTTATACCTTAGATATATTTGTTGATGATATTGCTTCGATTTGGAGATTTGATTATGCCAAAACAACTTGGAGAATGATGACATCCTGCTAGAGAATGATGTTGAAAAATCTGGACACTGATGATTATTCTGGAGACTGATGAGAACTTTCTACAGATTGATGTTATCATTCTGGAGATTGATATTTAACATGTTGGGGAATGATGTTAGCATGCTGAAGATTAATATTAACATGTTGGAGAATGATGTTAACATGCTGGAGATTAATGTTAACATGTTGGAGAATGATGTTAGCATGTTGGAGATTAATGTCAACATACTGGAGAATGATCAGAATGCTGTCAAGAATGTTCTTCGTTCTTGACAGTCAAGCTGAAGAAGGTTTAGATCTGTTTGGTCTTACTAATTCGTGATATTCTTTCTTTGTGGTTCGAGTAGTTTCTTTGAATATGATCATCTTAGTTTGTTCCTTGCCAAGTGCTGATGATATAGATATAAAATCTAGAGGCTAAAACTTCTTTTAACTAGTGGAGATTGATTGTTTTGGAGGTGTGATGGTCATTATTGAAACCGGAGAACATTCTCCGTTTTCTAGATTTTGTTAAGAATGTTCTCCATTCTTGTATGTTCAATTTCTTGCCTTTTTATGTTGATTTCTTTGTTTTGTTTAAATCCTATCTTTAAATTAATGCACTCAAAAGCACAAGTTAAATTAACATAACATTTAGAATCATAATTAACATTCTTAAAGTTTGTTTTCATCAAAATATTAAATTGAGATTTTGTCTCAATAGTTGTGCTCAACAGACTAACTTGACACAAGAGAAATTCATTGCTATGATAATTGATATCAATATTGTTGGTGGATCAGATGGATGGTGGATAGACATTGGCACCTCACGCCATGTCTGCTATGATCGTGCTATGTTTAAAACATACGCTACTGTTGAAGATACAAAAAAGTTTTGTTGGGAGTTTCTCACACCACTAATGTTATTCGGATTGGAGATGTGGAATTAATACTCAGTTCTAGAAAAATCTTAATTCTGGTATTCTTCTTAATAAGGTAGGGTTTACTCAATTTATAGGAACATATTTGTACACCGTTTCTAAAAATGCTATTTTAGTTGGGAAAGCGTACGCCACTAGTGACATGTTTAAATTGAATGTTGAAATCAATAAAATGTTTCCTTCTACTTACATGTTGTGTGATTTTAATATTTGAAATGTTAGACTCTGTCATATGAACAAACGTGTGATTTCAAACTTAAGTAACTTAGGTTTAGTTTCAAAGTTATTTTTTAATGATATTAAAAAAATATGATTTTTGTAGTCAAACTAAAGTAACAAAGAGTTCACATAAATCAGTAGTTAGAGAATCTGAGCATTTAGATTTAATACACTCTGATTTTTGAACTTGAAATGACGTTAACAAAGAAATGGAAAACGTTTTTATTTTTTTTATCACTTTTGTATATCTAATAAAAAATAAAAGTGAAGCGTTTCACATGTTTAAAATATTTGTAACTAAAATGAAAATCAATTTAGTAGAAAGATTAAGAAATTTCGTAGTAATAGAGGAACATAGTGTCATTCGAGTTTATTTAATGATTTTTATAAATTGCAAGGAATTATACATGAAACTATTGCACCAAAGTTGTCTGAAATGAATGGAAAAATCTGAATGAAAGAATATAACTCTTAATGAACTAGTTGTTGCTATTATACTTAACTCTGGTGTTACATCTTGTTGGTAGGGAGAAATTATATAGACTATTTGTTATGTGTTGAATAGAGTTCCTAAATATAAAAATAAAACATCTCCTTATGATATTGAAGAAAAGACAATCGAAATTGTCTTATTTTTGAACTTGGATGCAGATTTGTAGCAATAAGCTATAAACGATGAAATGGATTCTCTAGAGTCTAACATGAGTTAACATTTAGTAGATTTGTCTCTTAGTTGCAAACCGATAAGGTGTAAATGGATTTTAAAAAATAAACTAAAACCTGATGGAACTGTTGATAAATATGAGGCTTGCCTTGGAGCAAAAGGTTTTAGACAGAGAAATATTGTGAAATCATTGTTGTGTAACAACTTTTATATGAACGACATCGAAGAAGCGAGTGTAATCCTTGGAATAAATGTTATTATGTCAAAAAAGGAAATTTCTTAGGATGAGTCTCACTATATTGAAAAGATCCTAAAGAAATACAAATACTTTGACTATAAACTTGTTTGCACACCATATGATCCACAACTGTGGAACTTTTCAAGAACACTGGTGAATGTATTAGCCAAACTGAATATGCGAGCATCATTGGCAGCCTTAGGTATGCCACTAAATGTACTAGACCTGACATTGCTTACGTCGTGGGACTATTGTGCATATTTACCACTAGACCTAGTATGGAGCATTGACACGTTATCGAAAGAGACACGAGATGCCTAAAAAGGGCCATGAGTCTCGGATTACATTATTAAAGATTTCAGGTCATTCTTGAAGGATACAATGATGTTGATTGAAATACCTTATCAAATGACTTCAAAGCAATCAATGGCTATATTTTTAGTATAGTCGGTGGTGTTGTATCTTGGAAGTCGAATAAACAAACGATACTAGGTCAATCCACTATGGTGCCTGAAATGATAACATTAGCTATTGCTAGTGAAGAAGCAAGTTAGTTGAGATGTTTACTAGCTGAGACCCCCTTTATGGGAAAAACCTATGTCAGTTGTGTTGATCAACTACGATAGTATCGTGGTTATTCCAAAGATTGAGAATCGTTATTACAACTGTAAGAGACGACAAATATGTCATAAGCACAACAATGTTAGAGAGTTACTTTCTAAAGGAGTTGTTATAATGGATCATATACGCATTAGTGACAATTTACCAAATCCATTAACAAATGGATTAGCTAGAGAAAATGTCAGAAATACATCCAAAAAGATAGGATTATTGCCTATAGATCAATGAGTCACTCGTGATGGTAAATCGACCTAAAAGACTGGAGATCCCAAAAATTAAGTTCAATGAGTAATAACAAGTCATAGTGATATGAGATGAACATGCTATTATATCTCAAAGAAGCATGATTCCTAAAGCGATGAAATGATGAGATAATAAAAAATCTTAATGAGATTTATACTCTACGTAGAGTGGAGTATCTAACTACAAGAGTACTCTTGATAAACGCACCTATATGAATGTGGAAGTGATCGCTTCCTATTTAGTTTTGAGGCAGAATTTATAGAGTGCTCACTTACTGGGATATACGTGCAGAGCCGTAAATGCACGAGATTTTTAGAATACAGCCAATAAAAATGTTGTGTGTGGGTTTGATGTCAAAGGTAGAGTTCAAGACTACAAGTCACTCTTGTTGAATTTGAATCTTACTTATTATGCAAATGTTCAAGTCGAAAGACGCTTCTCCTTATGCGCAACCTTATAGAGGTGTTTGACGCTAATTCAGAAACATTTTTTAAAATTCAAGTGAGGGATTGTTGGAAACGATGGTGATAATAATAAGAGCTAGTTGGTGTGAATTAAAAAAAAATAAGGAAGTCTCACATAGGAAATATGACACACACTAATATTGTTTATAAGGTGAAGGTATGACAATTGGGGTGTGTTTCAAGGGGTGCCCAATTTTGGGAATGAGTGAGAATGCAATAAATACACATTAATAAAACAGAGGTAATTAACAATAAATAATAAATTAGAATCATCATCACTACTGAAAACTACATTCATAAATATAGTTTACAACTTGTTTAATAGATTCATAAAAGATTACATCTTGAAAACAAATTGACTGATTACATCATAAAAAAAATATTAAATTCTAATTCAACGAGTTTGGAACTGATATTCTGATGCTAATTTCATGTCCCATAATCCTCTAGCTGCTAAATAAAAAAAATAATAATTGGGATGAGATATAATATCTCAGTGAGCTCTAAAATAAAGGGAAAAACAGTCTCAAAGAGTTTCATTTATAAAAGTGTATAAAACATGAAAAAAATAATTATTATACCTCTCAAGAAAAATTATTATTATCATTATTATTATTATTATTATTATTATTATTATTATTATTATTATTATTATTATTATATATGTCTATATATACATTATTCTGAAAACATATGCATGACCTCAAATCTTTTTTTTTGGAATAAGAAAAAGTGTCCTGATTGATAAAAGAGGTCTGGCCAAACCCCAATCAGCGTCCTGATTGTTCTCCTTGTTATTCTATGCCTGAAATAACCTAAATGTCCCACCGTGAATAAGGTCATGATCTGATTAATGATATTGTACAAAACTTGAAATGTTTTGTATAAAATGCACTTATTATGTCATATATAAAATGCATCATTCATCCATAACAATTATAAATAACTTAGGCGATATACTAAACTCAATAATTTAATCTTAAGTCTTTAATTCAAAACGTAAACTAATAGTCAGAAAATAAAAACAATATTGGAGTCATGAAAATAGTAACGGCATAAAAGTCATGAAAAATAGTAAAAAATATAAAAGTCATGAAATTAATAACAACATAAAAGTCATGAAAAAAATCATTTGGATCCAGTTTAAAAAAAACATCTATATGCAAAAATTTCATTTCATCGTACTATAATTCTCCTAATTCGTAATAACCAAAACAGTCTAATAGTGATGCATATTTAATTAAAATTTTCCTAATATATAATTCATTCACCAACGTCATCTAACTTATTTTCAATGAAATTATTATGGTTAATATGTGAGTTGTTTTCTTCCCTTCCTATTTTCTTCTAAACAACTTCACAAAATTAAATCTCTAATCATAAGAGAGAGAAGATAATAAAAAGAACTCAGGTTAGAGAATACGATGTTCCAATTAAATTGGTTTGTATCAAGGTTTAACTGATTTAAAAAAATAATGAAAATGAGAGGATGAATTATCTGTTCATTTATATTCAATGGAATGGAATCAAAATTATCATTATGTTGATGAAATAGTTAGAAATTTTTTTTCAACCGTATTTATTTACTTGTTTGTTGTTGATGTGTGAGCGACAACCACACTTATTTAATAATGTCTTTTTCAAACTAAAATAACTCACAAATTTGTTATATAATACTTTTCTATGAACTTTTATAATATCTTAAAAGTTATAAAGTCCGTTAATTTAAAAAATAAAAAATTTGTGAATGTGAATTTAACACGTATTTCATTTTTTTACTACTCTTAATATTTTACTTTAATCATTTTAATTGAATTACGAATTGATTTTTTAAAATAAATATTCTTTATTAAAATATCAGATTTATTTTAAAAAATGAATAATATTTATTTATATATTTGTTTTCAATCAAAAAATCAACATTTGAAATTCATATAAATGTACGTATATACTTTTCTAAATATTTTAATATAATGAATTATTATAGAATAAGTGGTTTTGTACATACTCTATAAAGCTAAATTTGTAATATTATATATATTTGATATCTATTTTTTTTAATCCGATTTAATTTGTTTTTGTTTTTCAATGAATATAAGTACTCTTATTGGTTACAAAATATTTATTATTTATGCATTATTTTAAAAATAATTAAATCTTTAAATTCATAATTTGAAATTTTTTTGAAATTGAATTATTTATATTTATTTACAATTATTAATATTTCAAAATAAATAATTAAATCTTTAAAGGTCTTTTTGTTATTATAATATCGAGTCAATATAGTATTAGAGCGTCTTAAATTACTATTTTTACATAAATATATTTATAGTAAACTATTAAAAAAATCCACATGAAAAGAAAATCAAACTTTTTACGATACCTAGAAAAGTCTACCACCTAGTAAGACCCACTCTAAATAGGTGGGAATTTTATATATTTATATATATATATATATATATATATATATATATATATATATATATAATAAAAAAATAAAAAACATGACAACAATGGAATGCTCATTCATGTCATTTTTGTTGTGTTATTTAAAATTGGCGAAGAGAAACTTACACTTCTGTCAACCACTCTGGTATGCTTCTTCTACATAAAAACTCACTTTGTTCTCATCCTTCTCCATGTTGTCATTGTCAACTGGAACATATAATCATTGATGTATTTTTTTTTCTTCTTCTTTTCTTCGTTTTTTGACTTCCTTTGGTTCAACTGAAAAATAGAATATTGTTACAAACTATTTTTCTATTTTATTTTATTTTTTCATTTTCTTCATCACATTTGTATTTTTCCTTCAGATTCACCACATTTTTGTTTCCTCATATATTAAGCTAATGCCCATTCATGTCTTCAAATTATGCAGGTGGTATTTCCTTACATTGGTCTTAACCAATTTTGTGTTACTTTCTCTTTCAAATATTTTACTTTTTTATGTGCTTTGATTTGTTCATTTAAAAGGAAATGTTACTTTTTTTCCCTTATGCATGTTTTTCATATACAGTTTACTCTGTTTATTTGATTTGTCTCTTTTATTTAAATATTGTATCAAACAACGTTACGTCTTTTGAATTTTGTCATCAACATCAACAAAAGCGAATGAAATATGTAAGGGGTTATAGTCAACAAGGTTGGGGACAAACGAAATCATCTTTATGAATGGAAATGTATTAATTGCTTATAACCATAATACACTTTGTTTTTCTTTAATCAATAATATTCGGAATGCCTCGTGGGATAGAGTACATATGTCATGTATAACTTTAATGTTTTCTACAATTATTTTATTTTAAGCATCAATTGATAAAATTTAATTTCAATTGAAAATATTGTTTTACATTATTTTATATTTTTAAATTATTTAATTTTTTAAATACTATAATTAATTTAATAACTATCAATTATAAATTATAAACTATAAATTAATTTTTCTATAAATTAGTCACCTTAATTTATTTAACTATTACTCTATGTAATTGATCTTTAGTCTTTAAATATTTTATTTTTGTCTCAAAATTTTATTTCTTTTAAAAAACTAAAATATAGTTAATGATATTTTTCTGTTTATACTTTTAAAAACTAAAAAAAAATATTAAATAAATTTTATTTGTATTTAATAAACAAATGAATAGTAAAAATACTAATTTTACCTAATTTTTTTGTTAACGGTATGTTTAAATTAAAAAAAAAATCAAAATTTAATCATCTATATAATAAAGCTAGACTGAAGTATTATACAAAAAGAGTGAAGTGGGTAGTTATTTTTTAAATGTTTATTACGATTTTGCATGTAAATTGAAGATTTTATTTACGGACAGAAGGATAAAACCATTGCAGTAACAGTTTAACGGCTTCCTACACCAAAGTAAGAAAATTGTTTAGTTAAGCCTCACAATCTTTATTTAGTAAGAAGGTGTGATAATATATTATTTTGAAAATTAAAACTAATAAAATATTATATAAATTTAATATTATTTCAATAAATATTGAATTAATTGACTTTATTATTAACTAGAAATATTATACAATATTAATTATATTAATTTAATAAATAATTTAAGATATAAATGTCAACTTAAAAATATGAATTGAAACTTTGATTGTATTGTATAAGGTGATGTAGCTAAATATCACTAGAAGGGGGGTTGAATAGAAATTTTGCTATTTAAAAATAATTTTATCGTGTTTTGGATACTATCCTCTAAGAGAGGATGAAAACTCAAGGATGATTGTTTAAATATTAAATTAAAGCTGAGCAAAAGAAAAAGATAAATGTAAAGAATGACACACACAACTTTTATACTGGTTCACCAAATGAAGGCTACGTCCAGTCCTCACACACTTGTGAGATTTCACTAATGTTCAAACTGATCAACCTCTCATAGAGGATTATTACACTTTGTGTATTATTTAGCCTCACCAAGCTTACAATCAAGTTTCAACTATTTCCAAGTGTAACTCACGTGGAAATTACATACTGATATGAATGTGATTGTTTCTCTTTTCTTAAACACTTTCTAAATGGATATTTCAAAGATCTAATGAAGGATTGTAGAAAGTATAAAAAGAGGATGAATATTGCTCTTGATAGCTTTGAGATACTTAATCTTTCTATGCAATGTTGTTGTGTGTTTGATAATGAAGAGCTCCCTGCCTTTTATAGAGACTTTGAGATGATATTTTCAAGTGGCTTCAATCAAAAAGTCCAAGGTCTTTCCTTATAATTACAAAATTGTCATTCAACTTTCATTTGACTAATGTAGTATGTCCTCCTGTACGAAGTTCAATATACCTAGGACTTTGGACATGTGATGTCCTTTTCTTTTTCCTTTCTTTAAGGCTTGTAAGACCACATGTGATGTCCTTTTCTTTTTCTTTTCTTTAAGGCATGTAAAAGCTTCACGTGATTGACTTTTTCTCTTTCCTTTCTTTAAGACATGTGAAGGCTTCTATTTGTAGCTTGTTTGTTGACGCCTTTATGAAGATTGACTCTATATTGTTTTCAATCATACAAGAATGATATATAGGTCTACATTTAGCCTTTGCACATGATATGATGGGTTGCTTACAAAGATGTTGGGTTGCTTTCTAAGATATTGACCATAGACCCATCCTAGTGTAGTCCTTCCTCGTACATTTCTTTTGCCATCTTGCTTCTTTATTTCAAAAGTATTATTTATTCATTCTTTAATATTGTTTTGCTTTTATTTAATGAATAAAACAATTTGTTTCAACAAGGATGAGTATTCTGGAGATTTGAAAAATCATCCTCTCACGAGGTCTTCCTCTCGAATTCCAATGCTCTAGATTTAAATCAGTTTTTTCTCCTTTTTGTCTTAATGATTAATAACTTTTTTCTTATATGAATACACTCAAAAGCATCAATTAGTCATTAACTACAATCATAATCTTTTAAATAATTTTGTTATCATTAAAACCATTTAAGAGAGATTTTGTCTCAACATAAGGTACATAAATACACAAGTAAACTTTACAACATGGGTGATTGCTTCTTGATACAATAGACATTTATTAGTAGAAATTGATACAAATTTTATTAAAAATGAATTTTATTTTACAATAAGTTGACTGATGAAGATAATAGGGGTTGGAAAAATATTAGTCATAAATTGATAAATCAAGAGATAAGTGAGCACATTGCTAACATGAGAAATATCACTTATAAATTGAGAAATCATAAAAATAGTAGTGACCACATTGTTAACACGAGCTCTTGAAATAGTACTTCATAATTACGCACTATATTTCTCTTCAACTAAAAAATAAAAAATTCTACGTGAGTTCTTATTTGGTGTACAATAGTTGAAATGTCTTATTCCATTTTTTGAAAAATATTGAAAAAATAGATTTAAAAATGTCATGATTTCAACCAAAGAAATTTCTATAGTTATTAAATAAAATATTAATGATATATTTATTAACTTTAAAAATATATTTAAAAAATTCACTTTAAATCTCATAACATGTTGGGTCTATTTATCTTTCATAATTAAATTATATACACTAACTAATGTTTTTCATATTTATGCATCATAATACACCACATATTTAAATAAATATATATGTTTTGAGTAAAATTGGAAACATTTGCATAGAAAGTAGAAGAAAACAATTTCTTTTGTTAGTGTACCACTCTTTTGGAGATGATGGATTAATATTTGATTGATGGATGTTTACGAGGCTCAACACAATTGTTAGTCTATTGTGGATAAATATTTAAAAGTTATTCAAGACTCTAACAATCATACACAACAAGTTGATGTATCCTCTACCTTATTGAAGTGATGAACTAGTTAATAGTGATTCAATGAGTTTAAATTTGAAGAATAGATTTATTTTTCGATATCTACGCCTCGTGTTTTTTCGTGTTTTCAATGTGAGTGTTACTACATGTGTTAAATAGTTTTCAGATTCAAAGCGGTTTGAATGCGAGTATTAGTTTTGCCTCTAAAAATAGTTTTCTAAAGATGATGGGAAGGTTGTTTTTGATTATTAATGGAATAATATAATGGGACAGCTGAATTATATCAAGAAGATTGAGACATTTTAAAGTGAATTACAAGTGTTTTATCTAGTTTGCAAATTTTATATATGCTATTTTAAATTTAAATTTAATGAGATGTTTTTTTTTTCTATTTCTATTGTAACATTAAAAAATAAAACAGTAGCAAGTAAGTTTTATTTATTTATTTTTTTTTATAATTTTCTTTCTACATCTATATTGAATCTTTCTTCGTATAGACTTGTTTTATCATGATGGCAAACATATATTTATCTAAACAAGTAAATATTACGCAAGTTTTTTTTGTTAACACTACCAACTAATAATTATATTACATCTATCTCTATGATATCATTTTCTTTCTTCTTTTCTACTTGTGTCGAAGTATTGATGAATTTAGAAAAAATTATTTTGCTTTAATATATGAATATGGTCATGTAAAAACACTAAATTTCAAATTTAAATTAATAAAATATTTTTCGAGTACAAAAAGTGTTGAGAAAATGATAAATGTATAACACCGTCACTTTAAAATCTCTTGAAACGTATTTAAAAAAACCATAGGTTAATATTTATAAAATCTTAAAATATATTAAAAAAAAAGCATAAGTTAATATTCATAAAACATATATTCAAGTTTAAAATAATGTTAGAAAAACATAATGCAAAAACGTTGACTTCTTTTATTCAAATAACGTACAACTTATCGTAACGATAAATATACTAGTAGATATTTTTTCCTTGTTATTAGTTTGTTAATAAAATTAATAATTTTTTTAATATATTAATATAGTAATATTTATATATTTGAATTTATTTTTTGCTCTGATTAAATACAGTTTTTTATTTTTAAAATTTTTCATTATAATTTTATATTGTGAATTGATGAATTTATTTGGCAGAAGTTAATCACTTTTCTCTTTACAAAAACAAATTTTATAGTTAACTTCAATTTCTTTTTAATTAAGACTTCACATTTTATTATTTTAAAAACTAAAACTGATAAAATATTATATAAATTTAATGTTGTCTCAATAAAAGTTAAATCAATTGACTTTATTATCAATTATAAAAGAAATATTATACATTATTAATTATATTAATTGAATAAATAATTTAAAATATAAATATTCAACTAAAAAATATGAATTTCGTTGAGATGTGACTTTTATTAAAATCGCAAAGGAGTTAAGTAAAATTGAAAATATGGGTGATTGCTATTTGATACATTTTCTTTGAGAGATTGATTGATAGAAGAAAAAAAAAAGTATTGTTAAATTTGTATAAATTTTAATAAAAATGAATTTTATTTTGTTTTTGCTGTAAATTACTGAATGCTCTATTTATTGAAAAATCATGAGATAAGTGAGCACATTGATACCATGAGAAATATCAAATTATAAATTGAGAAATAATGAGAATAATAGTAAGCACATTGTTAACATGAGCTCTTGAAGTAGTATTTCGTACTTACACACTATTGTTCTTTTCAACTAAAAAATCCAAAATTTTACATGAATTTTTATGTTGTTGTAGTTGAATTATTTTATTTCATTTTTTTGAAAAATATTAAGAAAATGGATTTGAAAATATCATGATTTCAACCAAAGAAATTTCTATAATTATTATATAAAATATTTAAAATTTATTTATCTTTGATAATGCTTATTAGAATTTCGCTTTAGATCTCATGACATATTGAGTCCACCTTGTTTATCTCTCATAATTAAATTATATATAGTAACTAATGTTTTTTCATTGACCTACTCAAATTATTTTTATAATCCGCACCAATAATATACATAACATTTTTTTTGGTGTACCATTGTTTTGGGAGGATGGATTAATATTATATTAATGAATGTTTACATGATTTTTTTTATTTGACCAAAATGTCCCATTCAAAGAAATATTATATTTTTTTATGTTGCCATTTTATAAATAATTATATTTACTATTAATTATGTTTATTATTATTTAATAAATTTATAAATAATTAAAATATTATAAAATTCAAAATACTATTAATAAAATATATTAATAAATAATAATAATAATAAATTTAATAATATTATAAATTTTAATAATAATAATAAAAATAAAAAGAATAATAATTTTAATAATAATGTACCAAAACAAATAGGAGGAAATTGTTATAATAAGAAGTTGTTATAATAACGTGTCAAAACAAATAACGTGTCCATAAGATTTTGCCGATAAAATAACAAGTATTTTCTTAACAACTCTGCATTTTTTTCCTAAATATTGTTAATATAATTAAATAATAATAATTAAATATTGTTAATGTAATTAAAAAATAATAATAAAAATACTTAAAAAATATAAAATTTTAATAATAAAATCAAATAAAATATTAAAGTTAACATGTTTGAGTAGATGTGTGAAAATAAATAACATGATATATTATTTTGATAGCTCAATCCTATTTTGCAGTTAAATTAATACTTAATATTATTTTGTTAACAATTGGGTTATTGATTATCTAATAAATTAAAAATCAAAATACTATTAATAAAATAAATAAAACATATTAAATTGGAGCAAAAAAATGCAGTTAAACAAGAGGAAGTTGTTAAGTTAAACAAGAGGAAGTTGTTAACAAAATATATTATTTTATGACAAAATATATTATTTTATGACAAAATATTAGTGACACGTTATTTGTTTTGACAGGTTATTATAACAATTTCCTCTTATTATAATAACTTTCTCTTGTTTGTTTTGGCACATTTTTTATAACAACTTCCTCCTTTTTGACATATTATTATAACAATTTCTTCTTTTTTTATCTAATAAATAACAATTAATGAAAATAATAATAATAATAAAATATGAATTTGATGTAAATTATTTATAATTTATTAAATAATAATAAATAGAATTAATAATTAACAAAATTATTTATAAAATAGCAAAAAAAAAAAAATATAGCAGTACTCGCATCCCCGGAATGCAACCATCTATCCAGAGACAAACACTTTTGCCTTCACATCGTGCATCTTCAAGTTATAGCTCAGACAAAAAAATAGGACATTTTTATAGTTTATATACGGAGTGTGACATTTTGGTCAATAAAAAAGGATTATAAATAAAAAAAGTCTGTTTAAAGGCCCATCACAATCTATAGCCCATTATGGATAAATATTTATAAAAATTATTCAAAACTCTAATAATAATAAATAACGAATCTCAAAAATAAAAGTTTGTTACCCTTACACCTTTGATAGCAACAATTAGACAAAAACTTCAATGCAGGAAAATATTTTAACATTATATTAAATATTTAACTCATTATTTTTCAATATGACTTATTTATTCACGTTCGAATCCAACATAATCAAGACAATAAAAAATATTATAATTGTCTAATACACAAAATAATATAATTACCACTAAAAACACATATAAATGTCACGTGATATCCCACCTAATAATAATATTTTGATTTTGTCGGATGGACTAGTACTTAGCAAAATATCAAACTGTGGTCATTTTCAAAAGAAACTTACGTTAAATGCTAAACTAAATTTATATCGCTTAAGCTTCCAAATTTATATGATGTTTAATTTATTTTCGTCCTATTTTGTATATGATGTTTTCTATTCGGGATGTTTCTCGAGGCCATGGGTTTGTGATGAATTGCATCCGTGTTTTCGAAACAAAGAATGCCGGGAAGTTTCGTGCAAGCTTGGTAGTACTCGTTTCTTTATTCCAGACCCACCTCGAAACAAAATTCCTTACTTATCTTCCTAGTTGCATGTTTCTAGATTCTTCTATAACCTCTTATAAATTAACAACCCCTCTCCTTCAATATTCATCAATCACAAGTCTCAAAATTTGAACATCAAAGACTCTCTCTTCTATCTACTTTTATATCACTACAAATTTATCATCATGCAGATCTTCGTCAAAACCCTAACCGGCAAAACCATAACGCTAGAAGTAGAATCCTCCGACACAATCGACAACGTGAAAGCCAAAATCCAAGACAAAGAAGGAATTCCACCGGATCAGCAGCGGTTGATCTTCGCCGGAAAACAGTTAGAAGACGGGAGAACACTTGCAGATTATAATATTCAGAAAGAGTCTACGCTTCATCTTGTTCTTAGGCTCCGTGGTGGAATGCAGATTTTTGTGAAGACGCTAACGGGGAAGACGATTACTTTGGAGGTGGAGAGTTCTGATACGATTGATAATGTGAAAGCGAAGATTCAAGATAAGGAGGGAATTCCACCGGATCAACAGCGTCTTATTTTTGCTGGTAAACAACTTGAAGATGGACGCACTCTTGCTGATTATAATATTCAGAAGGAATCTACACTTCACCTTGTTCTTAGGCTCCGTGGTGGAAATGTATAGATACACGCGTTTCTCACTTTCTCTCTATGTTATGTTTTCGTTAATGTGTTCTTCTGTTAAATCGTTAAAAGTTTATCAATAAAAATGAAAAAGTTTCGATTTTATTCTATCATCTTGATCTTGATTTGTGTTACCGTTTCTGTTTTATTTTATTCTATAATCTACATTTGTGATACCGTCTGTCGTGTGCGAATTTGGTTTTGCGTTTTATGAAGTTATAAAAAAATAATTGTAAAGCTGGAAAGTTTATCTATGTTGGTTCGCACTTCCTCTGCTTCGATTGAATTTAATTTAGCAAATGAATCAATTCTTTGCATTAGCTGATATATCTCTAACTCAGACAATTATGTAATAATCAGGAACTTACATTACACATATAATACTATTGATTTGATATTATATTACCCATTATATATGGTCATGCACGTATCCATAGTATCAACTATTGATTTGATACTCTCTAAAAACTGTTGTTTACTTTGGTGTAGTCAAATTCTCTATTCTCTAGCATTTACGCATTTATCTAGGAACATGTTTTTGATGAAACGATTGTGACACTGTGATTTGTTTGTAGTTCTAAAGTGTAGTTATTGTGAAAATCACTAGTATGCTGTGATTATGACAAAAAAACAAAAAGATGCACCTGATCTTTTAGAAATTTTATTTCATTCAAACTATGTGGAATTGAACACAACTCCAAAAAGGTTGTTGCTTTCACAGACCCAAACTTGTTGTGCCGAAATATTATGAGAAAGACACATAAACTTGCCTTTTATGGTATTCTCTTTCAACATGGAAAAAAACATGGGAGGACAATAACAAACCTTGATGTAGTCATAATCCAATTTCTGGAAAGCTTAGTTGCTAAATTTCCTCAATTTTTTTTTTCATTACTATTAAAGCCTATAAATGATAACTATCTCGAATCCTTCTTTTTGTCCTGTTGCTTGATAGCTTGCTGTTAGTTAGCTGGCAGGCAAACTTATACATTTTCTGTTCTTCCTATTCCTTTTATGCTAAGATCGCTGGAAAATACACATCTTAAAGGTGCAGAAGCAACACGCCTTCCACTCTCCCCCATGAGTATTTTGACCTATCATGAAAAAGCTATATGTCTGCCTCATAGTCTGCAAGTATAATGCCCAATTTTGATGATGTTGTTCATGTTGGTCTATGAAGTGAGTTAGATAGATTTCTGGACTGTGAATGACCAGAAAGGGGATCTTCTCTAGTTTACACCTTATTAATTAAAAATAAAATACTATCTTCCCAAAGCATTTGTAGCTTTTGAATAGCACATCAAGTCTATCTTGTAGCGTTTGTATTTTTTTTGCTGTCTGTACTTAAACTTGTCATTTTAATTTCTTTGAACTTTGGTACACCTTATACTGAAGTTTGGTTCTGTCATTGATGATTCTGTTTTGCTAATAAAAAAAGATTTGCAACTTCAAGATCTATATTGGCATACTGTTTCTGTCATTCGTTGGGGGTGGGAAGTTGGACCTAATAGGTTTTGGCATGGAGAAGGGGGCTTTTTCAGTGGGAAGAAGAGCTTCTACAGAAACTTACAAGAGGTAGTGGAGAACAAAGAAATTAATGTAAATCTGGGACTGATGAGTTTGGAGAGCAAAGCCTATGATAAAGGTCTATTCGCTAGTGTGGAGGTTGTTACAAATCCTTATGAAGGATAATCTTATCAATCAAGGGATTATTAATCGCGACTTATGATTCTCATCTTTGCCCAGGTGCGAGTGCGAGGATGAGTGTGATGATCATCTGCTCTTTGAATGCTTGTTATCATTTTTCTAAGGCTTCTTTGGAAATTGTTAAATGGGTTAGGATTGCTTTCAACTCTGCATAATGTAGTTAAATTGCAATTGGCAAAAGTGTAGTTAAATTGCAATTGGCAGCAGTGTAGTTAAATTGCAATTGGCAGCAGTGTAGTTAAATTTTGGCTATAGTAGTGCTACAGCATAATGGAATTGGAACAAATCTCTATTGTTCTATAATACGCTATTTAATAATACAAAATATTGAAAAATAGTGGCTTTAGCAGCGCTATAACAGTTAACAGTGTTGTATTGCGAAACTTGAGCAAACCTTTATATTAAGTGATTTCCAATTGACAACACGGATTTGCAAATAGGATTTCAAGTGACAGAATTCTTAAAGAAAGGTATGTTTTGAATATGGAAAGCTGGAAACAAGGTTGTGTTTCAATCAAAATGTGTTGAGGTTGATGCTATAGTTGAGGAGGTGAAATAACAGGTATGGTATTGGATTTATGCTGAGTCAATTGTTTCTTGTTGATTTTCAAATCCACCTACTTGCTTTGGTAACCTTAATGAGTTTTCATCAAGAAAGAAATTTTCTGGTGGATTTTGTTAAACTCGAATTGTGATGGTTGTTCTTTTGAAAGCTGTGAATTTCAATGTTTCATTTTTAGTAGGAAATGTTCTTTTGTGAAGTCTAGGAGGAAATATCTTGTGGCATTTGTATCTCTTACTCCTTGTTTTGTCCACAACCTTGTCATTGTAATAATTTCTTTAAACTTCGATACACCGTCTACTGAAGTGTAGTTCTTGTTCATTAATGAATTTGTTTTGCTTATTAAAAAAAGTTATAGGTCCAAGTTCTTCATTGCTTCTGTCATTCATTGGGTGTGAAACTGTATCCAGAGCTGAAAATGATGTGCAAACTACCAAAAGATTACAATACTCAATTCGAGAAGAACACAATGTGGTAGTCTAGTCACAGTCAAAGACTTATCCTCCATGATGCAAACTGTCAAGATCAATTCAATTTCGTGAAGCAATATTTTTTTTTTCTTTTTGTTAAAGACAGGCTTGTTTGCGAGTCAAGATGAAAAAAATATATAATGCATTCATGTACTAAATACTAAAGATTTAGATGAATATATATGAGTAATGTTACCATTACGGTCTCTAATAAATCTAATTCATAAATAACATATAAGAATTCATATAAATTTTTGATATAAATTTTTTTTATATCGTAAGTGAGTCACAACTGTAAGATCACTAAAAATAATTATGACATACATAAATGTAACGTGTTATTAATGTAAAAAATTTGCATTAACACAATTAAACTCTACAAAAATGCTTATAAAAAAAAATATAACAAAATTTGCAAAATATAAACAAAATACAATATCTTTTGCGTGCAAACAAAGACTAAAATAACCTTTTTAGAAAGCTTCTATTAGCACCATAAAATAGTACACGCTTCATAGTTCCTGTCATAATGATTTTGGGGCTGAAAAATGAAACTATGATCCCTCAAACTCCGGAATAATGCTATCGGCGCTTTCTTAGTTACAACAAATATTAACAGAGCTTTTTGTAGTTGGTCAGTGGTTGATTCGGTTATTATCATTAACTCCACTAATAACAATGGGGAATGACATGATATTCCAATTTGTGAGGCTAGAGTTTCCTAAGACCTTAACATAAGTGGCAGTTATCTTGAATTGTTTGACAAGGGTGAATGGAGTATTTTGTTGTACTACTAGTGTGCATACATTTATCCATAAAAATAATAGAATTAATAAAATTTTATACGGTAAATTTTGGGTTTGATTGAGAAGAAAAGATAAAATAGAGTAAATAAAAGGTAAAATTAGAAGAAAAAAAAGTGTTACACAATAAACATAGTACCTTTATGTATAAAATGAATAAATTGTATAATTATAAATAAAATAGATTAAATAAAAGAAAAATACTCAACGAATTTAATTCTCTTTATTTATATATATATATATATATATATATATATATAAATATTTCAATTTGGTCTATTTTTAGTGCAAGAACACAAATGAACCTCTAGATAGAGGTAGATGGTGGTGAATTTGAATCTCTAATTCTTTTGTTGATTATGGTGATGGTGGTGTCGGGCAAAATATGAGATACATGCATAAGACACTTCGCGCCTAAAATTAGTATAAACATGTACTATAAGTAAATATTAAAATAACATTGGGATATGTAAAAAGAATTAAACAATAAAATAAAAGACAAACAATTGCAGAAGAAAAACGAAAACGGAGAACGTTCTTGGTTTTCTACTGAAAACGGAGAACGGTATTGAATATAACTCATGAAAACTAGAAAACGCATAACGTTCTTGAACAGAACTGAAAACCAGAAAACGAAAATTGTTTATCATTCTCCTTTATGCAGTTTTAAAAATCAGTTTTCAAAATTAAAGTAAACAAAAATTAAAGAACGATAAGAGAAGAATAACACCCAGATTTATGTGTTCAGTCTTAATTGATGAGACCTACGTCACAGACAATCAAACAAGATTAATCTACTATTAATTATTGAACTTTACAAGATTAAGATCTTCTCAAGATTGATCTCCTAATATCTATCACTTTTTATGAACTAGCAATACTAGCCTTTTCACTCAATCTTTCTTCTCTCCCTTGATCTTTCTTCTCTGAATTTCTATGAATCTCGAATTGCATATGTCTCTCTCTCAATCATTAATTACCACTTGCAATAACACATTACAACTTACACAATACATTTACAACAATAGTATTTAAAGACAAACTTCTTAACTAACTATATCTAACACTAAACTAAATTCAGTTATAACTATCTAACTTCAAGTTGTTACTGATTTGAGACACACTTCCACAATTCTCCACCTTGACTCAATATCATAATAATTCAATCATTGATCTTGCTGCCATTGCTTCAACTTTACTCTTTGTCGAAGTCAGCTATGTCAAAGCAATGCTTGAACTTAGCTTGTGACAATGATTTGGTGAATGCATCAACTGGGTTGTCTTCAGTTGCAATCTTCTCAATTGAAACCTGCTTTGAATCAACCACATCACTTATGCAGTGATACTTAACATCAATGTGTTTAGATTTATTATGATACACTTGATGCTCGGATAAGTGTATAGCGCTTTGACTGTCACAATAAATTGAAACACAATTCTGATTTATTCCTAGTTCATCAATAAGTCATTTCATCCATAAAGCTTCTTGAGCACCTTCAGTAAGCGCAATGAATTCAGCTTTAGTTGTAGAAAGTGCTACCACCGATTGTGTAATTTCTCTCCAACTTACAACAATCCCATATAGAGTGAAAACATAATTAGAAATTGATTTTCTAGTGTCCATGTTTCCAGCATAATCCGAGTCCACATATCCTTTGATTGGTTCCTTGTCATGATAAGTCTTTTTGAATTTTAAACCTGCTGTCAGTGAGCCATTTAAGTATCTCATAATCGACTTGAGTGCTGACCAATGCAATGCTCCTGGATCAGTTAGAAATCTACTGACAACATTCACATCATAAGCCAAATATGGTCCGCTACAGATCATTCCATACATTATGCTGCCAACACCACTAGCATAAGGAATGATACTCATTCTTTGTCTTTCATCATCAGTCTTAGGTGAGTCTTGCATAAATAATTTGTAATTCTGTCCGAGAGGAGTAGTAACTTGTCTTGCCTCATGCATTATATATTTATTGACAACTTTCTTCAAGTAGGCAGCTTGAGAAAGAAATAGTTCCTCCTTTATTCTGTTTCTTTTTATATCCATTCCTAAGATCCTCGAGGCCTTTCCAAGTTCTTTCATCTCAAACTCGTTTCTAGGATCAACTTTGAACCTTTTAATCTAGTCTTTACTTGAGCTTGCAATAAGAATATCATCTACATATAGTAATAGGTAAGTTGGAGAACATTCTTGACTTTTCTAAAAAACTGGAGAATGTTCTTGAGTTGGAGAACGTTCTTGAATTTCCTCTTTCAGAATGTAAGCACAATTGTCACAACTACATCTTTAGAAACCAATTCTTATCATGAAATCATCAAACTTCATATACCATTGTCTAGGACTTTGCTTTAGGCCATACAATGACTTTTTAAGAAGACAAATCTTGTTACTACCTTTAGCAAATCCTTCAGGTTGCTGCATATAAATGGTTTCTTCCAGATCACCACGTAGAAATGTTGTTTTGACATCCAACTGCTCTAATTCCAAGTCTTGTTGAGAAAACCCCTTTGCAACTAATCTTGCTTTGAACCTTATCTTCTATTTACCTTGAATGCCTTCCTTTCTCTTGAACACCCATTTTGATCCAATTGCTCTTTGACTCTTAGGAATGTCAACCAAAATCCAGGTTTGATTATTTTCTAATGATTGCATCTCTTCATTCATAGCTGTCATCCAAGCTTATTTGTCTTTACTATTAATGACTTCCATGTAGTTGCTTGGTTCATCTCTTTGAAGATCTTCAACAACACTTAAAGCATAGCATATTAAATATACTTCACCATATATGATTGGAGGCTTGATAACCCTTCTTTCTCTATCCCTTACCAAGTTGTAACTGGCCAAATCTGTTTCTGTTGCAGCATTATCATCAAGTGATGTATCAACTATGTCTTCATGATTAATCTCTTGATCTTCAGGTGGCTCCACCTCAATCTGAACACTTGCATAATTGTTGTTTAAAGCACTGTTAAATGGAGAACGTTATGCGTTTCGACAATGTTCTTTGTTTCTGTAGTACTGAAATGGAGAATGTTATCTGTTTATGCAGAACTGAACCGAAGAATGTTCTTTGTCAATCATGGGCATTCTTATTTCATCAAACACTACATCTCTTGATATGATGCACTTGAGCACACCTTGATCAATTCACCACAACTTGTAACCTTTTATTCCTTTAGGATATCCAATGAAAACACATTTGATTGCTTTAGGATCCAATTTATCTTGCTTTAGGATCCAATGTAAATGCTAAGAAACCAAATACCTTTAGATTTGAGTAGCTAACTGGTTTGCCATTTCACATCTCAATTGATGTCTTAAATCCAATAGCTGATGAAAGACATCTATTGATCAAATACATTGTTGTAACTGCAACTTCTCCATATAATGTTTTAGGCATTCTTGCACTCAAGATCATACATCTGACCCTTTCCAAGATTGTTCTGTTTATCCTTTCAACAATGCCATTTTGTTGAGGGGTGCTTGCAACTGTTCTATGTCTTTGAATACCTAGTCCCATGCAATTCTTATTAAACTGCTTTGAAAGATACTCCAGGTCATTGTCAATTCTTAAACATTTCAGCATAGTTTCCTTTTGAGTTCCAATTTTCATACGCCATTCTTTAAATTTCATAAAAGTGTCACATTTATTTTTAATGACATAGATCCATACTTTCCTAGAATAATCATCAATTATGGTTAAGAAGTAAGAACAACCAGCATAAGTTTTATGTCTTTGAAGGACCCCACAAATCAGAATGAGAATATTCAAAATGTCTAGAGGTGTTGTGTTGGCCAAAACCAAAACTTCCCCTCTTAGCCTTTCCTATAATACAATATGATCACAAAATTCCAGTTTTTCAATTTTGTCACCATTAAGCAAATTCTGTTTTGATAACTCAATTAAGCATCTTTCACTTACATGTCATAACCTCATATGCCATATTCTAGTAGATGAACGCAAATTAGAGCTAGTAACTGAAGCTTGTGCAATTATAGTAGAACCTTCTAAAATATGCAAGCCATTTCTTTTAATATCTTTAACAATGATATCATCTTTATTAACAATAGTCATAATACCATTTTTTATGTATGTTGAATATCCTAGTATGTCAAACATGCCAACAAAAATTAAATTTCTTTTTAATTCAGGTATTTACCTTACACCATTCAGCAGTACCTCCTTATCATTGAACATTCTGAATCTGATTGTTCCCTTGCCTTGAACTTTACATGATTTGTTGTTGCCAAGCAGAACAGCTCCACAATCACGAAGATCTATTGATTCCAAATAATCTTTTCTTGGACACATGTGGAAAGTACAACCTGAATCTAATATCCAGTTTTTTTCACCTTCAGAATTTGAAATCATCAATGCCTCTACAAATTCATAACCAACATCAACAAGTGCAACATTTCCTGAATCTTGAGAGTTTCTTGATTCATTTCTTTCAGGGTAATCTTTCCTGAAATGTCCCTTCTTGTGACAATGGAATCATCTATACTTCCCTTAATATTTTGATTTTGAATTGGACTTATGCTTATTTCTATTTAATCCTTTCTTGTCAGTTCTTCCTCTAGTCGCATTCAGACTTTCAATATGATTATCATTCTTGATCTCAAGTCTTTTATAGCTTTCCTTTGTCCGGATGGAGGCATGCACTTCTTCAAGAGTAATTGTTTGTTCTCTTCCAAACGTAATAGCATCCTTGAAAAGTTCATATGAACTTGGCAGGGCTCTAAGCAAGATCAGAGCTTTGTCTTCATCATCTAGCTTGACTTCCAAATTCTCTAAATCATCAAGGATCTTGTTAAAAGAGAATTGTGACAAATTTCTCTTCGTCCATTTTAAAAGAGAACAATTGTTGTTTCAAGAAGAGCCTATTTGAAACTGATTTAGTCATGTAGAGAGATTCAAGTTTAAGCCATAAGGCTATTGTTGTTGGTTCCCTTGCAACTTCCCTCAAAGCTTTGTCTCCAAGACACAAGATGACTGTGCTCTTTACTTTTTCAATCAGTTATTTCTTTTCTCGTGCAGTCATTGTTGCTGGAAAAGCTTATTCATGCGTTCACCAAGCCTTGTTGTACCATAACAACATGCATTTTTATTTTCCATAGACCAAAATCATTTGATCCATTGAATTTTTCAATGTCAAAATTTGTGGTTACAACCATTGTTGCTCCCTTTTCCCACATACGACGCCAATTGTTAAAACAATATTGAGATCTGCAACAAGAATTAACCAACAAAATAGAAGACAAAAAATAGCAGAAGAAAAATGAAAACGGAAAAAGTTCTTGGTTTTTTGTTGAAAACGGAGAATGTTCTTGAACAAAACTGAAAACTAGAAAACAAAGACTATTTATCGTTCTCCTTTATGCAGTTTTGAAAACCAGTTTTCAAAATCAAAGTAAACAAAAATTAAAGAAAGATAAGAGAAGAATAACACCCAAATTTACGTGTTTAGTCTCAATTGATGAGACCTACGTCACGGGCAGGCAAACAAACAAGCAAGTAAGATTAATCCACTATTAATGATTGAACTTTACAAGATGAAGACCTTCTCAAGATTGATCTCCTAATATTTATCACTGTTTATAAACCAACAATAGTAGCTTTTTCAATCAATCTTTCTTCTCTGAATTTCTATGAATCTCAAATTGTACATGTCTCTCTCTCAATCAACAATTACCACTTCCAATAACACATTACAACTTACACAATGCATTTACAGCTATAGTATTTAAAGATAAACTTCTTAACTAACTATAACTAACATTGTCGTAACTAAATTCCGTTATAACTAACTAACTCCAAGTTGTTACTGATTTGAAAAATATTTCCATAATAAAAATGTAGATGAAAGTGAGGGAAACCTTGCTTCGATCTCTTCTATTTATTCTGATCCGATTATTTCAATATAATATGAGTTCAATCTTGCAGAATAAATATATATTTGGTACCGAATACAACTCTCGAACGTTGAACCCATAAAAAAGGTATTGTGAATAACCAAGCAACTGAAATATCTAGTATCGAACATATGGTAGAATAGTCTATTTGCCTAAGGCAAAGGACTAGGCAAAATTCCAACTAATTTCAATTTAAGTTTTAATTAATATTTCAATTTTATTGACAAACCAAAATTCTGAAAGTCAAAATTATACTCCCCCTGAGATGATAGTACAAAAATTATTCACTAAATGACATTAATTAAATTTATAATAATAACATTTAATTTATACAATCTCAATACAAAATTAACTCTATTGCTTAAAGTTTCTCCATCACTAATAAATTGGATTATTCAAAATAAATAGATAAATTAAATAAAGAGTAATATAGAGATACTATAAGAAAGAAATTATTAAGATTTGCTAATACTTTATTTATAAAAAAAAGAAGTTATTTGCGTACAATTGATTCAAATGAGAATATGATATGAAATTATTCAAAATGAGTAATTACTTTATGATAAATTATTTTGATGCTCCAGAAAATTTCATAATTAATTAATGTTTATCATCTTACATTATTTCAGTGGCTGATATTTTGAATTTAATTTACAAATTTTTTGTTACAATAAGAGTTATGTTTTGTTGTAGAAACATAAATACTTTTTTTTAAAGTTTTTTATAATATTTAAAATTTATAAAACTTGGTCATAAAAATCATTCTATAGATCATATATAAATACAAGAATAGAATTGATAATTTAATAAATTAATTAATACGTTATTGAACACTTACCCAACGCAATATATTTAAAAGATATTAGAGTGTTCTGTTAGATTATATTATTCATTTTTCATTAAATAAATAAATTATATTATCCATTTTAGGATTTAATCCTCAAACAAGACAACAACCGAACAACATAAAGTCCAAGCCAGATGGCAGACGCGCGCATCCTAATTAATTTTTAATCACGCTTATAATTGTGGATATTATTTTGACCAAATAATTTTAGATTCCAAATGGAAACATTTGCATTATTATTGTAGGTCAGACATATAAACACATATATATTGAATGACATACTCTGTGGACAAGAGCTTCATTCATTATTTATTATTTTTGCCTAAGTAAAATTTAAAATAATTTTTGTATCAAAATAAATAAATCAAATGAATTTGGGTCCGACAACATCTAAATGTTTTAAGTGACAAAATTACTTAATTAAGTAGCTCCAATTTTTAAAGTTTCTTCTGATTTGACCCATGTTAGTATTGCTGATGTTATTTTTACTAGTTTATTAGCTCACCCATCAATTTAATTATATGTTAATTAAACATTAGCATCATAATTTACTTCAGATTAGTGATTGTGGTGTTGTATCTATTGTTATATAAGCACTAGCTAGTTGCAGCAGTGTGGGGCCACGAGCGTGAGGTGAAAAATGTCAAAGAAAGTTGCGTAGTGGATTTATATTATATAGTGTGCCGCCCAAATTAGGCTTCAGTTCTACTCTTCCTAACCAAATTAAGCTAATTTAATTAATTGAGTTGTGCACTCCAAACATCTCTATATAAGGCTTTCAAACTCCCTCTTCTACATAACAAGAGAGACATTTCAACTTGCTAGTTATGGCCACCAAGCATCGTTCTAATTCTTCTTTCCTCTTTCTATTGCTCCTCCTACATTTTATTTTGGGTACATTTACCATCTACTAACTCTGTCATTTTCCTTGTTTTATTTAGCTAGATTTAAGACAACTGACAACTTAATTATATATATATATATATATATATATATCAACGGTGGATCTACTGTATAAGCAATGGAGGCTCTTGCTCCACAAGATAACACTAAACTCTTTTGATAATATAACTATTATTTTATTTTAACTTCCGATTAAATGAGTGGTGGAATCACTTATTAATTATATATTTAATAGTGTTGATAATAAAAAAATTATTAAATATTTTTTTAGATTATGAAATCTCGTAGAGAATAGCTATAATTTAAAAAAATTCTTATGAAGTTAGAGTTTATTTAAGCATTATAGCTATGTATTTTGTAATAATTATTAATAATTTTCGTTGTAAACTTTTATTTATATATATTATCTAGTGAAAAACTTATCTAAGTTCTACGATAAATAATTAATATTAAATCACACTTTTATGTGTATAAAACATATTTCAATTTTATAAATTCTCATAAACTATTTTTTAGTTTTTTTCACACATTTTTTAATACTTCTCTTTACGTCAAGTCCGTTGAGTATGACGTGTGAATATAGTGGATGACAAAATAGATATGTCAACTATCTAATTAGATTTTTGGATTAAACTTATATTACAAAACCTCATATTAATACTATCTTGTTTTTTTTTTCTTTCTTCTTTTCCATACTATTTGTTTGACTTATTTTATTTGAATGCGATACTTATATTTTTCTTCTTCTAATTGTTGAGTATAATATTTTTAGCAAAATATAAGTGTGTCATGGACAGATCCAATTTTTCTATTGTTAAGAATAGGAAATCACATATTGTAGTAGTCAACAATTGGACCATTCTTTACACTCACTGATAACAAATTAATTTTATAATAAAAATAATTGAAAAGAGATTTAATATTTCACTAAAATTTACTAAAAACAGCGAGTCCACTTTTAAACTAGGACCACAATAGACGGTTTTTTAACAATTGTGTAATTAATTAGGGGAATGCATGAAATCCAAATGGGTTGTGGACTCATTATGAATTCCTAACCATTTTTAATTATACTTATGTTTATTCTCTAATTATTAATGTCATGTATTTAATTTGATGCATAGGGAAAAGCCAGCTACAAGTGAACTACTACTCCAAGAGCTGCCCAAAAGCGGAAGAGATCATCAAGCAACAAGTCACTGAACTATATAACGAGCATGGAAACACAGCCATTTCGTGGGTTAGAAATCTCTTCCATGATTGCCTAGTCAAGGTGGGTATAAATATAAATACATATATAATACCAACACTTGTTTATAAATTAGTGGAAAAAAATGAAATTTTTCTTTAATTTTCACATCACTAAATTTAACACGGATTTAAAGAGAAAATTTATATTTTGTCTCTAAATTTATCTCATTTAATTTGATTTTTTTAATAGTATAAAAAACAATTAATAATGGTATATATGTGGTTTTTTATGCAGGCATGCGATGCATCCCTACTTTTAGAAACGGTGCACGGTGTAGTATCGGAACAGACATCCGAGAGAAGTTTTGGGATGAGAAACTTCAAGTATGTCAACACCATCAAAGCGGCTGTTGAGAAAGAATGCCCCTTGACGGTTTCATGCGCTGATATTGTTGCTCTTTCCGCTAGAGACGGCATTGCCATGGTATGTCTATATTCACATCCTTGATTTTTTTTTCTTCTATATAAATAAATGTATATTTGTTTAGAGAATTAATTTAGAAATAGTATGACTAATTATTAACATTGGGTGTGTTGATGTTGGTGCTATTTAGTTGGGAGGTCCAAACATTGAAATGAAGAGTGGACGAAGAGATAGCAAAGAAAGCTACGTTAAGGTGGTGGAAGACTTCATTCCCAACCACAATGACTCCATATCCTTAGTGCTCTCTCGTTTTCAAGCCATTGGCGTTGACGTTGAAGCCACTGTTGCTCTTTTAGGTATCACATTGACCTCTTTGGCTAATTGGCTTCTGTTAAACATCAACTCAAAGTTATTTCCTAATACATTAACATTAATTTATTTTCAAAAGTCAAATATTGCATAAAATAAATTACCACTCCCTTTTAAGTATTGGATTAATGTAAGGACGCCTACTTTAGGCACAAACTAAACAAAACTTAAGTTTGTGTAGCACTCATTGCCAAATAGCATTTTAGTCATTGAAAGTATGAGACACTGCTATTTTGAGTTTCTAATTCAGAAGGAAAAAAAATTAAATTAGTGTTCAAATCATCAAAATAACAACGGTCTATACTTAAGTTATATCTAACTTTCAGAGACTGTTTGAGTGATTCGATGACTATTACGAGTTTTTGTTGAATCAAATACTAAAATGATAACAATTTATACTTTCATGGATTAAAATGATGGTTTACTCTTATCACATCCAACCATGTCATTGGAATGAAATTTAATTAAGAAGAATTATTAGTGTACACCCATACACCCTTTAGACACGTTGAGAGAAAAAGAAATAGAAAAAAATAATATGATATATTAACGTGCCGGTTATAAATGTGTCCTTTCAGCCCATTAGTCGACATGATCTCTAATTAGTGAGAGACTCAATTTTATATTATTTTATAATATACACGAACTTTAAAAAACTGCATTCAAATCTATATTTTTTTACATTCGGACTACTCTAAATTTTATATTTGCACCTAAATATGCACTATGAAATTAGATTTAAGTTGTATTGAGATGTTATTTATGATTTCAATTGTGTAATTTGAGTTGTTTTGCGCTTCATTCGGTAAAAATATAACATTTTAAAATAATTTTAATTATTAAAATTGTATTATTTTTTTTTATTAGGACTCAATTTTTAGATTAAAACAAAAACTAAAAATATTAACATTGTTGTTTAATTAAATAAGCATTTTATTTGCATGTAGTAACCTGTATTATTTTTTTACTCATCGATCTAATCAATTTTTATGTTAAAAGTTAGTGGAACATTTCCATTAATATTTATCCAATGAAATGTAATTGTATGTAATTGGTCCAACTTATTTCTTGATAGTTTCACGATACCAAGTCATAAAAGAGACTCATATTAAAAAAAATAAAAAAAGAGATGTAATAATTTATTTAAATTTATCAAAAAATAATAAAAGTTCAGTTTTGAACTATTTTGTAGAGACTCATTCATATTAGATGCAGATGTTCTAAGAATGGACCAATTTTTTATTGTAGTTCCTATGTTCTGTTTATATTTTAACCAACCAATTGTGTTCTGTTTGAATCTGTTATTATATCAATTGTTTGATCAGGAGCACACTCAGTGGGAAGAGTACACTGCATGAATATAGTACATAGACTATACCCCACAGTGGACACAACATTAGACCCTACACATGCTGCCTATCTCAAACGTAGGTGTCCAACACCAAATCCAGATCCAAAAGCTGTCCAATATGTAAGGAACGATCTAAAAACTCCCATGATAATTGACAACAACTACTACAAAAACATCTTGCAACATAAGGGTCTTCTCACTGTCGATGAAGAATTGGCCAATGACCCTATAACAGCACCTTATGTACAAAAGATGGCTGATGATAATACTTACTTCCGTCAACAATTCTCAAGGGCTGTTCTTTTGTTGTCTGAGAATAATCCTCTTACTGCCGATGATCAAGGTGAAATTAGAAAGGATTGTCGCTATGTTAATGCTAATTAGCTAGATTTGCTTGCATTTTGCATACAATAATTTATGCCATCGAGCTTAATTAACATTATATTTTGCCACTACTTTCTTAATTATACTATGGTTTAGTGCATAGTAGTGCATATCTCCGATATTAAGTTTGATTTCAACTCCTAAAAAAAATGTTGCTTCAGCAATAACTATAATTTACCTTTATTTGATCCACCTTTCAAGTTAAACACCATGAAATAATTGATTTTTGAGATCATGATAAAAACTTGTGGCATAATGAGGGAGAGATGAGATGCATAAATATAAGTTAACAAATTTTCAAATTTTTACTTGACACAATTACTTGATAAATTAGAGAAAATTATAGTATTATTTGAAATTCAACATGTCAAACCAAAAAAAATAAAAATAATTGTCTTAGATTAGTCTTAGATTCTAACTAAAAATTCAAATAATATTTAAGTATCTGACATACACGATCTGTCTTAAAATTTATCTCATATATGATCCTTGTAGCATGGGCATCCAAAAAAAAAAAGAAAAAAGTGTGGCAATGTTTTCAAGCAATATCAATTTGTGATTGATCTACTCATTATTTAACTGATAAAATTGAGATAAATAAAATATGTATACTCAATTTACGAACCAAAAGTTCAAGCAAATGATCTAGTGATCTGATCATTTGTTAAGCATTAATATATGCAGAAGTTTTTCTTGTTATCAATTATAGGTAAACCATACTAGTATCAAAAAACAATTATAGGGAAAACCATACAAAACTCTCCATTCATTACTTCCTCTAAGTATTTCTTTATGAGAGAAGTAGTACAAGTCGATCCATTTAATTTTAAAAGCTTCCCCTCATCCATTGACTTTCTTAATCTGCAGTGGAGAAGAAAATTAAATGTTTAGATGTATATAATACAGACTTGATTGGATGAGTGTTTTGCATATTGGTGTTTAGTGGATTAAGTTTGATAGTTCATAATCTTAGGTTTAAACTTCACTTCACCTTGCTCGTAAACATTTTATTTTACTCAAAACTCTTCCTCAACTTGAATATTTTGTGATAGGCCCAATTGAAAGTTTTTTTTTTTTTTTTGCATATTCAACTTTGGTCCACTTGAGGGTTTATGATCTAAATTGACGCCTAAATAAATTGAACTTTACTTCGACTTTGTTTATAATTAAGATCTTGTTAACAAGTGCTCTAAAAATATTATTTCAGAATTTTAAATAAAGTAAAATATTAATCCAATGAATTAGATACACCATTTTCTATAAAAAAAATTATTTTTTAACTTATTAAACAACCTTGCTTGGAGCACTTATTATAAAGAACCAAAAATAGAAAAAATCAAATACAAATGTATTAAAATTTATATTTTCAACTCTTTAAAAATTAATTATTTTCAATATAAAACTTTTATTTTGATTTGTTAATAAATGTTTTAATATCACTCGTTAGCAAAATACATGATTAAACCCTTTACTCTTCACTATTTTATCTATTGTGATAAGGTTTCCTAATAGTTATTTGAATTTGAACTTTGATTAGTGACAAGTGGAGAAATGGTCTCTCTCTTGGTAATTCAATTATGATTATTAAGTTAGCTATGTCTATAGTACAATACAAATACTTGTATCTTTTGATTACAATTTTATCATACTCATTCTAACTAATTAACTGAACCGGCATATATGTAATGAAATATAACATCATGATTAAATTTGAAGAAGGGTAGCATAATTTAAAATAAAGATACACACTTGCCTTATTTGGTGCTCTGACTAAGCTTTTCTTTGGAGCTGAATGATGAGGAGGAGGAACCGAGGAGTGTGTCTCAGGACCTTTATAATCAATCTCATATATCTCTGTTCCCAATATTGCTTCCGATTCCCCTGCAATAATAATAATAACATATATAATAAGTAGAATTAATAAGTACCACCAACAAATTAATTAAACCCCCTTACTATATGATAATTTGATATTGTTGTAAAAAAATTTAAATATATAATATAGATATATAGTTTAAAAGATGTAGATACCTCTTGAGAAGTAAGGGAGAGCGAGGAGGAGAAAAAGAAAGAAGGAGGTGGTGAAGGTAGACCTATGCTCCATATTATTATTTGGCATGCTCCAAATTTGTTGAAGCTTTTTATTTTAAACTTAAAAGTTAGGGTCATTTATAAGGTGGAAAAATGAATTATTAAAAGCGCCCAAGAACAATAGTTAACTAATGTGTCTCAGATCTGTATATCTTTATTTATTTATTTATTTATTTTTATTAAGCTTTAATTCTTGGCAATATAGTATTAATTAAAATCGTTGTCATCCACATAGCAATTATAAGTTGTCAGATGTTGGTGTGGTGTGTGGATGTGTAGGTTTAGGATATTAATGCTCCTATATATGAATCCCAAATTTAACATACATGTTTTCTCTGTCCTAAATTCTCATCAGTTTTTTAATTCTAATGAGATTGATTAAAATAATTAATTTTTAGGATTGGTCAACAAATTTAGTTAGGAGAAAATGAGATGATGAAATGAAATGTGGTTGAGACAAGTCCATGTGTGTATAATTGAAATCTGTCATGACATGGACAAGGTGTAGTGTTTGCTTGCAAACACTCACACTACTGCATGTGTTGAGACTAAACACTGCCATGTATTAATCAGACGTTGCCACCTCACCAAACATGTGAAAATTGATTACCCTTTATTGTTGTAATTCTTCGTTACTAATCTATTCAACCACTTGATTATCCTAAGCATATGCCCCTTTTGGTTTTAAAATTTTAGAGTTGTGTTTGATATCAATTTATTGAGTTACACGATGGAACGAAAAACTATAGTTAGAGACAAATAATTCCACCAGCTTAGTGTCAAACAACAAAATTTTAATTTGGACGCACTAGATCATAGAGGTCGGTTAAGATTGGGTCCATCAGTTGTATGAATTATAATATACATTACCTCAATTTGTAATGTCTCAATCATTAGTAGATATCATGAATACTCTGTGAATACTACACACCTAAATTAATATCGGACTTCAAACAAAGAAGAGAGTCTGATCCTATATATATGACCACTATATAAGTTAAATGTTTAGATAGGTACATGATAAACTTTATTACACATATTCACAATTACTAGGTTATATGACATTAGGATTTTCTCTACGACATAGACTTCGATGATCTAGACTTTGTGTTCATGTAAATAACATATATGAGAAATATCATTTAGCATTTTTGTTTTCTTACTTATATTAGGCCATCAAGTGCATGTTTAAAAATATTATTCTGTTTCATTTACTTTTTGAAAATATTTTTAGTTTTCATTTTTTTAAATTATTAATAAATATATTTTTTTTGAAAAAAATACTTCATATTATTGAAAAGCGATTAAGGTCCAAAAGGACCCAAATCGAACAACAAAACAAGAATTAAAAAAAGAGGAACATTCTATTGACACTCTTTTAGAGATTGAGAGTACATGTGTAACTCGAAGACAAAATGTTGTCCATCCATATATATATATAAGGAAGGGGAGGCTTCATGCCATTTACAATTTTGCTTGGTGGGAAAATTCCTTAGAGATAGACCAATTAGGTCTTACATCATGAAGGAAATATTTGCTAATGTTTTTATAGCGGTCGCATTAAGAATTTAATGATTTTGACCGTTGCAGAATCCCATATCGCGATGTGAATTAATCACAATATTGTTTTAAGTTTATTTAAATAATTTATATAATCATATTGTAAGATTCAACACCAATTATCTAAAATTTGACATCTCAATCCATACATCTTAATATATTAGAACTAAGTAAATATAAAGAATAATCCGAATCAATTTAAAATAGTTCAACTATCAATTAATTATAGTTTACAATTGTTCAAATAGATTCATAAGGTACAATAGTCCAACTAAATTCTCAAATTAAACCTTTAGATAAGCTTTTAATACAACAAAGGTCCTAATACGTTATAACTAAATAATTAAATTTGAAGTTTTTTTCTTTGGTATTAAGTTGCACTTGAAATGCCTCCAACTGCTAAATTTTTTAAAAAGGGTGAAAATAAATCTCAGTGAATCCTATAAATAAGAGAGGAGAAGTTTGAAATTATTCATTTAATTAAAAAATGTAAAAAAAACATGAAAGTCTGATACATCTCAAGCTGAAATTAAAATGACCCTATTTATAAATACTTTTTACATATTTACCCCTATTTGTGATTTACTATTACAAATTAGACAAATTATGTCAACAATTTTTCAAATCTAACTCATTTCTCAAGTTGACCTTATAAGTTTCTTTTTTTGGAAAATGGTATTACAATCTCAAAGCACGTACATATATAGTTTCTTTTTTCTTTTTTAATTTCTTTTTAATTGAATTTAAAAAAAATGTGGTTTTTAAAATAATGTCATGTTCATAATGTCCATGGAGGAATTGAGTATCTCCAACACCAACAGTACTTAAATAAGTTCATCCGCCAGTCTGTAATTACGTAAAATTCAGTTACTTGAAGTTGTGTCAAACTGTTATCACGGTTTTCCAAAAAATAAACGATATTTTGATAATTTAATAATAATAAAATTCACATTTAAAGTAAAAAATAAATGAATTACATTTTAAAATGATGTGACACATTACATCATATTTAATAAACTCATGTTGAGTTCACCGTTGGAGATACTCTTAAACTCACCAAATTTTTTTAAGTAATAAAATTTTAAATTAAAATTAATTGACTTCTTCCTTTTAACCGTCGTGTTAATCAACCCATAAATTAAAATCCTAATTAAAATAAATGAAGTTTTTAAGTTTCTTCAAACCAATCATTTTACACCAAGAAAATCTCCAATTATACTTTCCTTTCTCTCGATCTAGCTTTACATTCATAATTAGATTCGATCTAGCTTGTGTGTTATACGATAAATCAATTCATCGAACTATGGATAGGGGAAATGTGTTATCATTAACCCATTTCATGTCATTCTTGATGGCTCTTATATGTGTTTTTGGAATTGGTGGAACAACATATGCATTTATGAGTTTCAAATTATGAGTTTGAAGAAATCTGAAAACTTAAATGATTTTAATTTGAGTTTTGTTTTAGGATTTTTTTTTTGAATTTTTGGTTTATGAGTCCGTGTGTTTTTTTAACGGAGTTAAATGTAAATTAAAATGTTCAACATGTATATTTTAAGAGTGAAATAGTCAATTCATAAAAATATTTAAATCATCTATTCAGAGACAGAGTTATATTTAAAATATGTTAAAATATCACTTATGTAATTTTATCTACAAAATTATCACTTCAAATTTTAAATTTGTATTGCTTCAAACATTAATTGAAATATGCGTCCATTATTATGCCCTTTAAATGCCTAATATTGTACCTAATATGTGTAAAGAAATCAGGTTTACATTTCATTAAATATGCTTAATTTGACAATCACACTAAGTGATAACTTGTCATGTTTTATTTGACAATCATAAACGTTTTCTTCAAATTTAACTTTCAAGTTTATCAAAATTTGTGACAACAACAAGTTAAAATATTATTGAATTTTAGAGTGCAATCCCCTAGCACGTAGCCTTGACTAATGCAAAATGAATTACAATCACGGTATTGGTCGCAATTGGAAAAACATTTCTCCGTATGAAGTACAATTTTGGCCATACCTATTAAGAAGAGTAATATTAGTGAACTAATACGCATAAGAAAAAATGTAGAGAAAATTTAAACTCTATTATAAAAATTAACTACATACCTATTGAGAATAGAAGAATCACGACCAAAATTGTCAAAATATACTTATGTTTATTAATCATTTTTTTTATCTTCCTCCTATTCTTCAACGATCCTTTTTAGATCAATAAGTATATTTTTCATGTTGTATATGTATGTATATATAATAAATCTAGTAATAAATGCATATGGATGTATATTTATTTTAATTTAATTTAATAATATCAAATATAAATTTTAAATTACTTTAATAAATATTATATTATTTATATCAAAGTCAAAGACTTCAGTCAATAAAGGACTAAATTTCTTTTTTAAGATTATATTATGTTTACCATTTTAATAAATTATATACTTACATCAATTGTTTTCTTTGTGTTGAATTTCATTGTGCTTTATAATAATAATAATAATAATAATAATAATAATAATAATAATAATAATAATAATAATAATTAAAGTTTGTGTATCTAATTAAAATTTCCTAACACATAACTAATTCATAACATCACACAAACATAGATAAGTTGCATGCATGTTCTAAATTAATAGAGATAAACTCAAATTTTCAATGAAATTCTTATGTGATGAATTTCTTTGTTTTTTTTCTCTCACTAATTTGTTTCTTTTCTTCCATTCCCTTTATTTAAACATTTTCAGACATTTTAATAAAATCTAATCCACCAATCTCACATGATAAAAGAACTATTGTAAATGGAGAACTCTAATTGTAAATGGAGAATATAGAGAAGAAGGTAAATAGTAACAACTGGGGTTTTTCCCAAAATTGTTTTATTGGAAGGAAGACAGAACGACCGTGATGAAAATGTCCAGGATTTATGGGAGGGAAAAAGAAGGATTTTCCCAAATTGTCCCTGGCCTTTATCTCTTATTACTCTTGTTCCCTCCTTATCAATTTAACTTTAAATAAAAAAAATCCCTATTTCAAATTTAATAATATGTATTTTACTAAGTTTTAATTAGTTGGTTTATTACACATATATACTACTAATTGAAAGATGAGAGAAGATCAACACCAAATAAGAAAGTAAAGTAGAGATATACTACTAGTTGAAAGATGAGAGAAGATAACACCAAATAAGAAAGTAAAGTAGTGGTTAAATATATTCTAAAAAAGTATTTTTATCTTGGTTTAATTGCAGTTTTGATCCCTCTATTTTAGCTGAATCGTAAAAGTAGTCACCCCCATTTTGTTTCTCTTCAGTTTTGGTCCCCAAACAGAACTTTGGTCCAAAACTTGATGAAGTTTGTTTTTTTTTTTTTTTTTTCCGGTTATTTAAGTCAGACCATATTTTAAGATCCCGTTTTGCAACAATTGTAAGTGAAATCTATGATCATAAATGGCATGGTGCGGCTTAAAAAATTGAAACTTCATCAAGTTTTGAACCAAAATTCTGTCGGAGGACCAAAACTGGAGAGAAACAAAATGAGATGACTACTTTTACAATTCAGCTAAAATAGGGGGACCAAAACTGCAATTAACCCTTTTATCTTTCTCATATCACTACTAAAAATTAACGTTTTTCCTGCGAAATTATTTTCACAGATAATACATGAAGATTTTGTTGCAGATCATTTATCTTCTATTGCAAATTTACAATTATGTGATTATATGTTTGCAGCAAAATTCACATTTTTCCTCAAAATTTAATTTAATTCTCTTGATATGATACAAGCTTCTTAACACAGTTTGTAATGATTCAACTGATTTTCCTGAATATAGAAATAACATCACAAACGTACCATGCATGCTGACTTGTTCGGCATGTAAGTTCCACCATACATAACACTCAAAAACTATATTTTTCTTCTTCTAATCTTTTATTCATATTATGTTTGTCATGAGTTTCTCAAATCAAGACATGTTAGTGTTTTGATGATAACAACGTAATACATTGTATATTGTTATTATATGGTAGAATTAGAAATTGAGTATAACACTAATTTGTTTTTGGAAATTTAATCGTTGTGAGAAATAAAAAATAAATATATATCTAAATTTATAATAAAAAATTAATTTGAGCTATGATAACAATAATCCAACCATTTTTTGTAACATTCAATCATATATTTTCATTTTCAGCTACAACGGGTTTAGTAAGACTGGGTTGTTACAAACTAAAAACTCTATACGAAATGATATCATACATATACATACACGACACAACTTATTTGACCTATTAATTTATTGATATCAATATGATATCTTTGTGATATTATTTTAAATGTTTATGTTTATCAAATTAAGGGAGAGCTTTTAAATTATTAAGAAATATTCATATTTTCTATGGAGTTAAACACTCTTGTTTTTCTTTCTTTTTTTTTTTTTTTTTGTCTTAAGGGGGAGTTCTTATAAAGATGTTCCACAAAAAAAATTAGTATTTTAAAGAAATGCAAATTTGTTCATCAAATTATAATGTTTGTCATTATAAAAGAAAAATTAAAAGAACGAGATTAGTTTGAAAACAATTTATCTTTTGATATTTCAATGATTATATAAGAGAAGAATTTGTCCTCTATATTTGTTGAAGTGTACAGGAAGCCTAACATCTGGTAAAAAATCAAGGAAAGAAACGAAAAAGAGATCATTTGGCATAATTGGGAAGAAGCTAGGAAAATAAGTTTTCATCTATAAATAATTTATGAAAGCAATTAAGATCTCCTTCAATTGTGTATCAAATTAAATATTGATTTAGTATGGTTATATACTATAAAATTAAATCTATTTAATACCATCGATATTTGTAAGGTTTAAATATATAAAAGTTCTCTTCAAAATATAGACCACATTAATTTTAACCATGTAAACAGATTTTCTTTCAATTAGATCGTATGTAATTTCGAAACTTTTAATTTGATTCCTCATTTAATTTTATGTTGAAATGGCTCAAATTTAATGACGTATAAGACCTGACTAGACTTAATACAAGCTGAACTCATCACATAAACAATATTATTAATTAAATAATTGACATTTTTAATATTATATCTCTTTATTTTATTAATTTATGTAAAAAAAAAAAACTGGAATTAGTGAATTTAAACTAACACTGCCAATTGCTATAACCTTGACCTTTGATTTATTTGTCAAAGTGACAAATTTATTTGACAAATAAGTAAAGGAATTAAAAAAAATCAAGATTAAAACAAATGTGAGAAGTAGCACCAAAATCCACTATCCAATTCAAAGGATAACAATTAAAAGTATTGTTAATTGAAAAACTAAAAGTTGAGGGATCTTAAGAGGTAAAACACATACCAATGATCTCTTCAGACTGATCAACAGCAGGGTCAGCAGCCTTGCTCAATTTGAAACAAATAGATGAGTTGTTGATACTGTTTAGTGCTTTTTTTTTTATTTTTTTTTTTTATTTTACAATTTTAAGATATATTTGTAGATTTGAAAAAATTAGAGATTAATTTGACTTACAACTACAATTTAAAGATCCAATTTGTCTATTCTTTCTTTGTTAATTAATGCAAAAAGTGTCTTCGAAATTCATTTTATTGCCCTTTGAATTTATAGCCGCAACCAAGCTACAACTCCTTTGGATGAATTTCTGGATTTTTGTTGAGTTTCTGCAGATTATTGTCTGAGTTTACATTAATAAAATAAAGTTTTTTTTTCATCACTAATGGTATAAAATATTGATAAACGTACCTATGTTATTATTTTTAGAGTGTTTTTAAGTCAATTGTTATTATTTTTAGAGTTTTTTTAAGTCAATTGTTTAACTTATTTATTTCAATTTAATGTTTGTTTTAGAATTATTTTAAATAAATGGTCATACGAAAAAAATAATATATTTATGTTTTTATTTTCATGATTAACTAGTTATTTTGTGTAGTTTTGTTTTGTTTCATTGAATTAACGCACTGCTAAATTTGGGTGAAAAAGTAACACGATCCTTAGACATGACAATAGGGCGGAGCGGGGGTGGATTTTCCCTTCTCCACCCCCGCACCCGACTAATCGGAAAAAACCTGCACATGTCTCCGTTTCATAGCGGCTGAGAAATTTAGACACTCATCTTCGTCCGCAATAGGGTTTGGATTTCTCCGCCCACACCTGCATCTATTTATATATATAAAATTATAAATTTAAAAATCATATTTATTATAATTAATATAATAAAATGATTTTTATTAGACAATAATAAAATTAAAAAAAATTCTATATAGATAAGATTAAAAAAATATTAAGTATATCAAATATTTATATGCATATAAAATTAAAAAAATATAATAATATCACTTGCGGGGCGGATTCGGGTACGGGTGCGGGGTGGATATCACCACCCCAAAACCCGTCCTCGTCCCCGAGTTTTAATTTCAGGGAAAATCTGCACCCGCACCCAATCAAAGCGGATTTTCTCCACCCAAATCAAGCAGGTTTGGGTGGACATTCGCAGGTGCAGATTATATTGTCATTTCTAATGATCCTTGTGCAATATTTTAATCATATATGGAGTTATATACGTCCAAATGAAGTTACATTAGTTGCAAATGAAATATTATACTCATATATATAACTTTGATGAGTATACCAAAATCCAATTTAGACCGTAAAAGGGTGGAAATGACAAGTCAAATCAGAAAGATAACAATTTTAAATGAAAAAAAGTATTTATTTAACACTTTAGAGCATTGTGTCCAACCATGTGCTACAGTGCATTTAGTAGCACAATTTTTTGTCCAGAGCAATGTGCCTAGAATCGTAGCAATGTGTTGTTGAGACAAACTCTCTATTTTAAAGTTTTGATGAAAATAAACAAAGGTTAATTAAGAATGTTAATTATGATTCTAAATGTTATGTTAATTTAACTTGTGTTCTTGAGTGATTTTAATTAAGAGCAGAATCAAGCAAATACAAGAAAAGACAACAACAAGATCATTCTGCATCATAAACAGAGAATGATCTTCAGCTTCACCGAACTATCTATCACAGCATGTTGTTCAAAATTTATCTACATCGTTATCAAAGAATCTGCTCTG
>NC_021163.2:19706012-19713979 GCF_000331145.2 Cicer arietinum | reverse complement strand
AAAAAAAAAAGCATTCTAATTCACAAATTCAATAAAAATTGCAAAGTTCAAAAGGACGCATAAAAGAAACTAACTCACTAACGCAACTACAAAAATAAATAAAGCAATTGTGACTTGAAGAAGAAAGTGTGTGATGAAACGGAACTAACCGCGGCGAAATCGTTGGAAGCAGAGGGGAAAACGGTCGGAAAACGGGGGAAAGAATAAGAGGAAACGAAATGAGAGTAATCGGCGTCTCTGAAAAGGAGTAGGCAGGAGAGGGAAACGGCGAAGAAAAACAGCGCTGCGGCGAGGATCTGGCGGAAATGGAGGGAAGTGGATTCCGGCGACATGGAGGAGGAAGAGTTAGCGGGTGTGTGGAGGTGCGTCGTGGATAGGGATCGTCGGCGGTGAGATGGGAGCGTGCGCGGCGTGTGTGAGAGGGACATTTAGTATCGTCGGTGACGGTGAGGTCATGTTCGATGGTGCGGTGCGGTGTCGTATTTAACGAGTGGATTATATTATGAATAAAAGCATTGATGACGATGACAGTAGTGACTAGATTAACACATCAAGGAAGTGGGGGATCAGAGTTTCCAAGGGTGCTCGGGAAACTTGGAATTTGGGCACAACTGAATAAGTTACATTATAGTTTAGATTTAATTGCAGTTTTTGTCCCTCTATTTTAGTTGAATCGCGAAAGTAGTCCTTCTATTTTATTTCTCTCCAGCTTTGGTCCCTCAAACTGAATTTTGGTCCAAAACTTGATGAAATTTCATTTTTAAAGTCGTATTACACCATTTATGATCATAGATTTCGGGTATAATTGTTGCAAATGAGATCTTGAGGCATGGCGTGACTTAAATAAATACAAAAAAAAGTAAAATTTCATCAAGTTTTGGACCAAAGTTCTGTTTGGGGGACCAAAACTGGGGAGAAACAAAATAGGGAGACTACTTTCGCGATTCAGATAAAATAGAGGGACCAAAACTGCAATTAAGCATATAGTTTATTTTAAACCGTTAGATTTAACGAGATGTGTTTCGTAAATAAAGTTTTAGTGAACTATTTTAATCAATTAGTTTTTCAATTATAAATTATTAGTTATTAGTTAATTTTTCAATTATTAACTAGCTTATGAGTTCTTTTTATGAATTGTGTTTTAAACTTGTTTAATTAATAAGTCTATAATCAATAGTATTTCAACTCTTATTATCAGCAAAACTTCGATGATGGTCGAAGATAACTATCATTGACGAAACATAGGGAAGCAATTTTCAATGGGATGTAGTTGCAAATACTTTAATGTTTAAGTCACTAAGAGTTGGAGGGAGTCAGAGATATTCTCGATAAGAGTGATTGTGTAGTTTGTATTTAAAGAGTGTGATTATGTATCTTGCACTTTTTTAGGTCGTTGCGAGTCTCAGAGGTCCTTGCGATGTTGATCACACAATGATGATTGAATTAGGGAGACGTGTTAAGCTACATCGCATCTGCGTGGAGTCGTGTTGAGCCAAATATATTCGACATGTGAGGCATAGGGCTAAAGCTCACTCATGCTCGTGGCAAAGTCCACTCTGAAACAATTGTCCCCCAAGTCTTCAGCTCGTGTGAGAGCGGTGAAAGTTTGTGAAGTTTTTTGGCTTTTACTATCAAAGTTGGTGATGAGTCCACTTTTGATGAAGACAACTACAATCAATGTTGTCCAAGGACCGAGGTCCCTTATGTAGGATTTTTAAAATTTGTTGTGCTGTCATTTCCATATGAGGAGCAATGCGGACGCTTGTGTCTGCTTATGGGATTTGAAAAGACAACATTTGGTCTCCAATTGTCACGTGGGGCCTATTAGTGGTAACGTTTTAGTGTTCTATAGTCTCTTGAGTACTCAGTACATTCCTTTGACTAAGTCGCGATGGTTAGATCATTGCATGCGATTTGGACCCTTGCTTTCCTCAAACCCAAATTTGATGCTAGACAAATTTGAAGAATTATTGGTAAGTGTTGTTGAGATGAATTAACTTCAAGGTAAAAATTGGGTGTGCACAACAAATGAGAACAAGGATATAATGGGCCACTACATTCATGCTTTCACAAGAATATCTTTAGTCACATGCAAACAAACTTTCAATGTAAAACTATTAACTCACCGGTGAAGACACATGTTAGAAAGAAAGACATCATTTTTAAATTGATGAATAATTTTGTGCAACCGTTAAAGGAATGTAGAAACAACTAACATGTTGATTTTAAAATTGAGTTCTCTAAGCTCGTGCTAACAACCGATTTGTGCATGATTCAAAAGGATGTTGAAAATATTTACAAAACAACCTATTTAAGTTTAGCTTTAATTGCAGTTTTAGTCCTTCTATTATTACCAATTCACGAAAATGATCTCCCTATTTTAAAAGTCGGTAGTTTTGGTCTCTCTCTCAGATTTTTGAACTAAAAAATGTGGAATTGACACATTTTTAATGATGTAACATACAATTCTATGATATAGAACCATCTATATGCATTAATTATTCATATATCATTAATTAAATTAAAAATATGAAGAAAAAAATTGAAGTTAAAAGTTAAGTTTTTAGTGCATTTTATTTCAATTTCATGGGTGTTAATCATTTTAAATTATCGTATCATATGTCACATTGTTTAAAACATCTCACGTCATTATTTTTTAGTTAAAAAATCAAAAAGAGAGATCAAAATTGTCGGATTTTTAAAACAAGGGAATCAATTTCGTGAATCAGTAAAAATAAAATGATTAAAATTACAATTAAATCTTAAGTTTAAAAAGCGTATTGTGAAGGCTTCAACATTAATTATGAAATATGAAATATGTGTAGTATTATTTCTAAACTGAATATATGTTTGGAATTTCACAATGCACACATTAACGTGGAAGCTACAAAATATAAGCATGTGTTTGGAATTTTCACTAAATCACATCAAATTTATGCATTTTACTACAAATAAAAGATCTATTGTGACACTTAACTTTTAGTGATACCTCCTTATTTATTATTATAGTTACTTTTAGCTACAAATAGAGTGTCACATATTCTTATTTAATATCAATCCATTGTGTTAACTTAAAAAAAAAACTCAAATATTCACATCCAAAAAAATATTCACTTATTCACTCAAACATCAATTCACCCAACAATACCTATTTTCTTTCTTTCCCATTTTCATATCATAATTTTTTTTTCCTTTCTATTTCTTCTCATTGTATTTCCTTCTCAAATTTGCTCAAAAGGTCTTCCCGATTTCAATTCCCTATTTCATCTTCAAAACCTCGTCTCAAATTTTTCCCCCTATTTCAGCTCAGAAATTATTAAAGTTTTTTCCGAGTTCGATTCTCGCTTTTCAGTTGAAGAAGTTTTTCCCAATTTCTTCATCATTTTTTTGATTCCATCTTCAATCGATTCCTTTAATTTCTGATTCAAACTCCGCGATTTCTTCATTGTTGAGACAAACTCTATTTTAAAAGTTTTGATGAAAATAAACAAAGGTTAATTAAGAATGTTAATTATGATTCTAAATGTTATGTTAATTTAACTTGTGTTCTTGAGTGGTTTTAATTAAGAGCAGAATCAAGCAAATACAAGAAAAGACAACAACAAGATCATTCTGCATCATAAACAGAGAATGATCTTCAGCTTCACCGAACTATCTATCACAGCATGTTGTTCAAAGTTTATCTACATCGTTAACAAAGAATCTGCTCTGGAAATCATTCATATCTAACAAGTACATGGCAAGGAACAAGTACAAATAATCCAGACTCAAAAAGGATATTTGATCGCAAAGATCAAAGAGTTTAAACATGGACAAAAGTCATGACGGCTTAAGAACTCCAAAATTCAAATGTCAAGAAAACTTGATCAAACTGGGTATATGACAAGACAAGAACAAAGGAAATACAGAACATTCAAAACGGGAACTCCAGAATGATTATTGAAGCTCAAGAACGTTCAAACTGATAAAACCAAGAACGTTAATCATTCTCCGTTTTCTGCACATCAACAGCAGCCTTGCATCCTCTCTGTTTCAGTCTGCAATTCGCTTCAAATCTTCTCCAACCTCCTCTAGCTACACTCAAGACTCAAGACAGATAATGTACCATCCAAGATCAATGAAGAAATGTCAAAGAAAGGACAGAAATGCTTTCAATGCTAAAACATCAAAAGTCAAAAAGCTGTTTTCAAAGCAGCATTATTTTTATTCTAAAAATAATGTTTTAGTCAAAAAAGCATGGCCTCTCCAACAGCTATTTCGTACATCTCCAGCCTATAAATAGAAGGCCATTATCTCAGTTCTAAGTAAGAAATTCAAGTGCCAAGTAATCAACATTATACAATCACACTTAAGCTTGAAATTCTGCAAAACAGAGGCAACATCATTTTCTGCAATTCGCGAAACAGCCACTGCTGCACATTCACATATCAGCTGCGAAATTGTCATTAGATACTCTGTAAAGAATCTATTCTCAAACAAGAGTTGAGCAATATCAGATTCTGTCAAATTCAATCATTTGTAAAAACTCAAACTATAAGAGTTTCTTTATAGTTTGTTTAAGATTGCTTCCTATCAAGGTTAGATAGGTGTTGTGATTGCTTTCTGGGTGGAAAGTAATTAAGAAAGAAATAGATCAAGGTTGATTTATTCTAGGTGTTGTAAGATTAAGAAGGTTCTTCATTTTAAACACTTAGTGAAAAATCTCACAGTGTGAGGACTGGACGTAACCCACGTTGGGTGAACCAGGATAAATCTTTGTGTGGTATTCTCTTTCCTTTCTCTTTCTTTATTATACTGCATTAATCATTTGAGATAAAATATAAACTGATTTTCTGCTAATTAAAGAACGTTCTCTGTTTTATAACATAGACCAAGAACGTTATCCGTTTTCTGTTTCATAACCAAGATCATTCTTGAGTTATTTTCTTAAGTTTTAACAGGAATTTTTAAAAAGGCATATTTACAATTCAAACCCCCCTTTCTTGTAAATCGACATTGTTACTTCATGTGTTACCACACGTCCTAAAGTCCTATTTAAACTAAAAAGCCATATTTTGCAAGAAATTTGACTTATGAGACATTGGAGATCATATTGAGCACTCTTGGAGGCTAAGAACTTGAAGATTTAACTCTTTGAAGCAAGAAGTGAAGATTAATTCTATCTTTCTTATGTGTAGATTCATCTTCTTTTTTAGTGAAAAGATGTGATTCGAATTCCCTAATCGTTTTTCTCATATTTATTTTACTGTATTTAATTTTACATTTGTCCGAAATTATCAATCAATTTATAAACCTTCCTTATGTTACATACGTGTTACGACTACGATGTGTTACTAAGTCGACACATCATAATCAATCATAGTGTCAAATGATTGGTTTGAAGATGTGATTTAAATTAAAAAGTAATAGATGGAGATGTGAGCTCCAATTGCATTATACATATATATATATATAAAATCCAAATTATATGATCAAATTAAAAAAAAAAATTATCAACTGAAATTAAAATAACCCTATTTATAAATACTTTTTACATATTTACCCCTATTTGTGATTTACTATTACAAATTATGTCAACAATTTTTCAAATCTAACTCATTTCTCAAGTTGATCTTATAAGTTTCTTTTTTTGGAAAATGGTATTACAATCTCAAAACACGAACATATTTTCTTTTTTCTTTTTTAATTTCTTTTTAACAGAATTAAAAAAAAATTATGTGGTTTTTAAGATAATGTCACGTTCATAATGTTCATAGAGTAATTGAGCATCTCCAATGGTACTTAAATAAGTTCATCTGTCAGCCTGCGTAAAATTTAGTTTTCGGTGAGTTTACTTGAAGTGGTGTCAAACTGCCATCGCGATTTTCCAAAAAATAACGATATTTTGTTAATTTAATAATAATAAAATTATAACTATTATTCTTTTATTAATAATAATAAATTTAGAACCCGACTCTATTTAATAAACATATGTTAAATTCACATTTAGAATAAAAAATGAATGAGTGACATTTCAAGATGATGTGACACATTACATCATATTTAATGAACTCATGCTGAGTTCACTGTTAGAGATACTCTTCAACTCGCCAATTTTTTTTTTAATTAATAAAATTAATTGACTTCTTCCTCTTAACCTTGGTGTTAATCAACCCGGAAATTAAAATCCAAATTAAAATAAATGAAGTTTTTAAGTTTCTTCAAACCAATCATTTGACACCAAGAAAATCTCCAATTATGCTTTCCGTTCTCTCGATCTAGCTTTACATTCATAATTAGATTCGATCTAGCTTGTGTGTTATACGATAAAGCAATTCAGCGAACTATGGATAGGGGAAAGGTGTTATCATTTACCCATTTCATGTCATTCTTGATGGCTCTTATATGTGTTTTTGGAATTGGTGGAACAACATATGCATTTATGAGTTTCAAATTATGAGTTTGAAGAAATCTGAAAACTTAAATGATTTGAGTTTGAGATTTGTTTTAGGATTTTTTTTTTTTTTTTTTGAATTATTGATTTATGAGTTCGTGTGTTTTTTTAACGGAGTTAAATGTAAATTAAAAATGTTCGACATCTACATTTTGAGAGTTAAAAAGTCAATTCATAAAAATATTTAAATCATTTATTTAGAAAAAGAGTCAAATTTAAAATATTATGTATGTAATTTTGTCTACAAAATTATTATTTCAAATTTTAAATTTGTATTGCTTCGAACATTAATTGAAATCCACATCTATTATTATGCCCTTTAAATACCTAATATTGTACCCATTATGTGTAAAGAAATCAGATTTACATTTCATTAAATATCCTGTAATTTGACAATCACACTAAGTGATAACCTGTCATGTTTTATTTGACAATCATAAACGTTTTCTTCAAATCTAACTTCCAAGTTTATACAACAACAAGTTAAAACATTATTGAATTTTGGAGTGCAATCCCCTAGCACGTAGCTTGACTAATGCAAAAAGAATTACAATCACGGTATTGGTCACAATTAGAAAAACATTTCTCCGTATGAAGTACAATTTTGGCCATACCTATTAAGAAGAGTAATATTAGTGAACTAATACGCATAAAAAAAAAATAGATAAAATTTAAACTCTATTATGAAAATTAACTACATACCTGCTGAGAATAGAAGAATCACGATCAAAATTGTCAAAATATACTTATGTTTATTAATCATTTTTTTTTATCATCCTCCTATTCTTCAACTATGCTTTTTAGATCAATAAGTATATTTTTCATGTTGTATATGTATGTATATATAATAAATCTAGTAATAAAAGCATATGTATATTTACTTTAATTTAATTTAATAATGTAATAATATAAAATTTAAACTACTTTAATAAAGATTATATTATTACCATTTTAATAAATTATATACTTACATCAATTGTTTTCTTTGTGTTGAATTACATTGTGCTTTTTAATAATAATAATAATAATAATAATAATAATAATAATAATAATAATAATAAAGAAAAAAAGAACAAAAAAACCTCAAAAAAATACAAATAGATAACAAATTAGATAGATGTATCAAACAAAAATTTCAAGAATACATCGTCCAAAAGCAAGATAATAAATGTTTGTCCAGACAAAACTCTACGGGTTTTTAAAGATGGCTTTTTAAAAACCGATAAACTTCTTTGATCTCTCTTGAGAATGAAAGGATGTCTCAGTTTCATTTACCATGCATATGCTTCCTCTTCTTAGTTTTTGAAAGGTGACTCATTTAAAAATTGATGCATATCAAATTATTATAAGTGTATATACCTTATTTTGTATTATAAGCATTTTTATTAATGTACTTTAGTAATATACATGTTGCTTTATGATTTTGTGAAGTGTTATATGAATTTTAATTAACTAATTAATAATAATAATAATAATAATAATAATAATAATAATAATAATAATAATAATAATAATAATAATAATAATAATAATA
>NC_021163.2:19702750-19705648 GCF_000331145.2 Cicer arietinum | reverse complement strand
ATTCTTATATTATACTTAACATTCATTCATATTTTATTTTGAAAAGTATTTTCTATTGCAATAAGTCTAATTATAATTCGCATCGTTGTTATTATAAATCACAGCTAGTAAATAAATGGAGATAAACAAACAGTTGATTGGTCTCCCTTATCCCTCTCACTAGCATAGTAATGAATATGTAGCATCACTTTAGTTTAAAATTACTCATTATAATAGTTAGTAACTCAGTAACAACATATGTCACTATTTGTAACAAGTCTGTATAACTTTGAAGTTGTTTCACATTACATATAAAAATTTAACAAATGGAAAAGAGGGTTGTCTCCACATTCAAACAGAGCAACACCAACTCTTCCTCTTTTGGAAGTTCAATATTACTAGTTTTTCTCACAAAGTCAATGCACTCATCATTTTACTTCTCCCATATAGCTCATTCTCATGTTTAAAACTTTTTTAAACCTTTCAGGGTCTTAAAAACCAATTCGTTATAAGAATAACATTTTTTCTTCTTCTAATTTTTTATTCATATTAAGTTTGTCATGGGTTTCTCAACTGAAGACATGTTATTGGTTTGATGATAATAGCATAACACTTTGCACATTGTTAATGGTAGAATTGGCTAATAAGTCACAAAGAAAAGAACAATTAATTAGTAAAATTACATCAATTAATATCAAACATTTTCATTTCTATGAGCTATCACTTGAATATTAGATTTAAATTACAATGTGGTGATTGTTAATGTTTAAGCTATTTCTTGCAATGAAAGTAAATTAGAAGGAAAGAATGAATTGATGTGAATGTGTTATCATTATATTGAAATGGTTATGCTATTTATATATAGTTTTTATCACATTATTTTTTAACTAACTTCTACCTAACTAATTAACTAAACAAGTGGTTAGTTAGTTAATGATTACATACAATCAATTTTAAACTTGAATTACAAAACTTTCAATACAGAAAACGTTCTCCGTTTTCTAACACTTAAACCAAAAACGTTCTTGGTTTCAAACACTTCCCCTTAATTCAAATTTTGAAGTGATTTTATACTTAGCAATCTTCTTAACTCTTAAAATCTACTCATCCTCAAGGCCATGGTCATTATATCCGCCAACTGAACTTTAGTTTGACAATAAATGAACTTCAACTTGCTTCTTCCAACTTGATTTCTTAGGGAAATGAAACTTTATCTCAATGTGTTTGCTTCTTCAATGAGATACAAAGTTCTTTGCTAGATTTATTGTTGAAATGTTGTCAATCATCAATGGAATTGGCCTGCATACATCCAGCTTCAATTCTATTGTCAATGATTCCAGCCATAATGATTGGCAAGCACTATAGCTGCCAGCAATATGTTCAGTCTCACATGAAGAAAGTGTTATCAATGGCTGCTTCTTTGAACTCCATGCTATTAGAGATTTCATGAAATTGAACACATAGCCTGAATTGCTCCTTCTATCATTCTTATCTCCACACCAATCTAAATATGAATACCCAACCAAGTCTCCATTTTCTTGCTTTAAATCTGTTGTAAACAGAATTCCATGCTCTATTGTGCCTTGAACATATCTCATGATTCTCTTAACTGCTAGCCAATGAGAATGCTTGGATCTCTGCATGAATCTGCTTACCACGCCTACACTATAGCATATATCAAGTCTTGTATTACACAAATATCTTAGGGAATCCACAATCTGCTTGAATATAGTTGAATCAGCCAGCTCTTCGTCACTATCTATTTCCAGCTTTCCATTCACTGCAATGGGTATGACAACAGGGTTGTAACCAACGATATTAAATCTTCTCAAGATATCTCTAGCATATTTCTTCTAGTGCATCAACAATCCTTCTTCAATCTCAGTAAACTCCATGCCCATAAAGTAGCTTGGTTTACCTAAGTATGTCATTTCAAACTCATCTTTCATGATGCCTTTGAATTATGCAATTGCCTTGCTGCAGTTGCCAAACACCAATAAGTCATCAATATGTAGGCACAACATGATTATTGCAGGCTCTCTATTCGGTATGGAATGTTTCACATAAACTTCATATTCCATTGTGCGTTTGATGAATCCAATGCCAATTAGAAACAAATCGATTCATTTGTTCCAAGCTCTTGATGCTTGCTTCAAACCATAGAGAGATTTCTTCAATCTGAGCATTTTATCCACATTTCCCTTAATAAAAAATTATGGTGGTTGAGAGACATACACGTCTTCTTCCAGCCATCCATTTAGAAATGCATACTTCACATCAAGTTGGCACATCAACCAACCCCTAGCACAAACCAGTGCTATCATAAGCTTGATTGTCTCAATTATGGCCACTAGAGCAAACACTTCAGAATAGTCTATATCTGCCCATTATAGGAATCCCTTGGCAACCAATCTAGCTTTGTACTTAGCAATTGTGCCATTTGGATTCAGCTACAATTTGTAGATCCATTTTACTCCAACATGCTTTTGTTCTGGAGAGGAAAATATGTCAAGTACCATGTTTAATTCCTCTCAATTGCATTAACCTCTTCCATCATTGTTTTCTTTCAGTGTCTTTTCTTCAAGGCTTTTTCAATATTCAATGGTTCTGTATTTGAAAATAAGGAAAAATGCACTAAATCTCCACTATTGTCAACTTCACTATCATTGTACACTTCAAATTCTTGTAAATGTGTTGGTGGCTTTCTTGTTCTCTGGGATCTGTTTGATTCAATTCTTTCTTCATCTCTGTTTCCACTAGTATGCTTCTCAATTTATACTTGTAAAGGAATTTGTGTGCTGATGGTTGCTTTCTCCTAGTCCCAGTGTTAGTTGTTGGCAATCTACTTATGTTTCCAGTTCCAGCTCTCATGTTCAATGATCTTGACATCTCTGTTGACCACCACCTTGCCTTTAATAG
>NC_021163.2:19668617-19692750 GCF_000331145.2 Cicer arietinum | reverse complement strand
AGGATGTCTCAGTTTCATTTACCATGCATATGCTTCCTCTTCTTAGTTTTTGAAAGGTGACTCATTTAAAAATTGATGCATATCAAATTATTATAAGTGTATATACCTTATTTTGTATTATAAGCATTTTTATTAATGTACTTTAGTAATATACATGTTGCTTTATGATTTTGTGAAGTGTTATATGAATTTTAATCAATACAGAAAACGTTCTCCGTTTTCTAACACTTAAACCAAAAACGTTCTTGGTTTCAAACACTTCCCCTTAATTCAAATTTTGAAGTGATTTTATACTTAGCAATCTTCTTAACTCTTAAAATCTACTCATCCTCAAGGCCATGGTCATTATATCCGCCAACTGAACTTTAGTTTGACAATAAATGAACTTCAACTTGCTTCTTCCAACTTGATTTCTTAGGGAAATGAAACTTTATCTCAATGTGTTTGTTTCTTCAATGAGATACAAAGTTCTTTGCTAGATTTATTGTTGAAATGTTATCAATCATCAATGGAATTGGCCTGCATACATCCAGCTTCAATTCTACTGTCAATGATTCCAGCCATAATGATTGGCAAGCACTATAGCTGCCAGCAATATGTTCAGTCTCACATGAAGAAAGTGTTATCAATGGCTGCTTCTTTGAACTCCATGCTATTAGAGATTTCATGAAATTGAACACATAGCCTGAATTGCTCCTTCTATCATTCTTATCTCCACACCAATCTAAATATGAATACCCAACCAAGTCTCCATTTTCTTGCTTTAAATCTGTTGTAAACAGAATTCCATGCTCTATTGTGCCTTGAACATATCTCATGATTCTCTTAACTGCTAGCCAATGAGAATGCTTGGATCTCTGCATGAATCTGCTTACCACGCCTACACTATAGCATATATCAAGTCTTGTATTACACAAATATCTTAGGGAATCCACAATCTGCTTGAATATAGTTGAATCAGCCAGCTCTTCGTCACTATCTATTTCCAGCTTTCCATTCACTGCAATGGGTATGACAACAGGGTTGTAACCAACGATATTAAATCTTCTCAAGATATCTCTAGCATATTTCTTCTAGTGCATCAACAATCCTTCTTCAATCTCAGTAAACTCCATGCCCATAAAGTAGCTTGGTTTACCTAAGTATGTCATTTCAAACTCATCTTTCATGATGCCTTTGAATTATGCAATTGCCTTGCTGCAGTTGCCAAACACCAATAAGTCATCAATATGTAGGCACAACATGATTATTGCAGGCTCTCTATTCGGTATGGAATGTTTCACATAAACTTCATATTCCATTGTGCGTTTGATGAATCCAATGCCAATTAGAAACAAATCGATTCATTTGTTCCAAGCTCTTGATGCTTGCTTCAAACCATAGAGAGATTTCTTATTTTATACTTAGCAATCTTCTTAACTCTTAAAATCTACTCATCCTCAAGGCCATGGTCATTATATCCGCCAACTGAACTTTAGTTTGACAATAAATGAACTTCAACTTGCTTCTTCCAACTTGATTTCTTAGGGAAATGAAACTTTATCTCAATGTGTTTGCTTCTTCAATGAGATACAAAGTTCTTTGCTAGATTTATTGTTGAAATGTTGTCAATCATCAATGGAATTGGCCTGCATACATCCAGCTTCAATTCTATTGTCAATGATTCCAGCCATAATGATTGGCAAGCACTATAGCTGCCAGCAATATGTTCAGTCTCACATGAAGAAAGTGTTATCAATGGCTGCTTCTTTGAACTCCATGCTATTAGAGATTTCATGAAATTGAACACATAGCCTGAATTGCTCCTTCTATCATTCTTATCTCCACACCAATCTAAATATGAATACCCAACCAAGTCTCCATTTTCTTGCTTTAAATCTGTTGTAAACAGAATTCCATGCTCTATTGTGCCTTGAACATATCTCATGATTCTCTTAACTGCTAGCCAATGAGAATGCTTGGATCTCTGCATGAATCTGCTTACCACGCCTACACTATAGCATATATCAAGTCTTGTATTACACAAATATCTTAGGGAATCCACAATCTGCTTGAATATAGTTGAATCAGCCAGCTCTTCGTCACTATCTATTTCCAGCTTTCCATTCACTGCAATGGGTATGACAACAGGGTTGTAACCAACGATATTAAATCTTCTCAAGATATCTCTAGCATATTTCTTCTAGTGCATCAACAATCCTTCTTCAATCTCAGTAAACTCCATGCCCATAAAGTAGCTTGGTTTACCTAAGTATGTCATTTCAAACTCATCTTTCATGATGCCTTTGAATTATGCAATTGCCTTGCTGCAGTTGCCAAACACCAATAAGTCATCAATATGTAGGCACAACATGATTATTGCAGGCTCTCTATTCGGTATGGAATGTTTCACATAAACTTCACATTCCATTGTGCGTTTGATGAATCCAATGCCAATTAGAAACAAATCGATTCATTTGTTCCAAGCTCTTGATGCTTGCTTCAAACCATAGAGAGATTTCTTCAATCTGAGCATTTTATCCACATTTCCCTTAATAAAAAATTATGGTGGTTGAGAGACATACACGTCTTCTTCCAGCCATCCATTTAGAAATGCATACTTCACATCAAGTTGGCACATCAACCAACCCCTAGCACAAACCAGTGCTATCATAAGCTTGATTGTCTCAATTATGGCCACTAGAGCAAACACTTCAGAATAGTCTATATCTGCCCATTATAGGAATCCCTTGGCAACCAATCTAGCTTTGTACTTAGCAATTGTGCCATTTGGATTCAGCTACAATTTGTAGATCCATTTTACTCCAACATGCTTTTGTTCTGGAGGCAAATATGTCAAGTATCATGTTTGATTCTTCTCAATTGCATTAATCTTTTCCATTATTGCTTTTTCCAGCATCTTTTCTTCAAGACTTTTTCAATATTTCATGGTTATGTATTTGCAAATAAGGAAAAATGCACTAAATCTCCACTATTGTCAACTTCACTATCATTGTGCACTTCAAATTCTTGTAAATGTGTTGGTGGCTTTCTTGTTCTCTGGGATCTGTTTGATTCAATTCTTTCTTCATCTCTGTTTCCACTAGTATGCTTCTCAGTTTATACTTGTAAAGGAATTTGTGTGCTGATGGTTGCTTGCTCCTAGTCCCAGTGTTAGTTGTTGGCAATCTACTTATGTTTCAAGTTCCAGCTCTCATGTTCAATGATCTTGACATCTCTGTTGACCACCACCTTGCCTTTAATAGGATCATACAGTTTGTAAGCACCTGTTGGATGATATCCAACCAAGATCATTGCTTCATTCTTGTCCTGGAACTTTCTTCTTTTCTGGTCTAGTACATGTTTAAAACATAGAGCACCAAATGTTCTTAAATGCCCTACTGTTAGCTTTCTTCCACTCCAAATCTCCTTTGGTACCTTATCTAGAAATTTCTTTGTTGGACATTTATTAAGAAGCAGCAAAATTTATGTAGCAGTCCCTTTTTCTTTTATCATACTTCTAGTCATGTCTAGAATGGTTCTATTTCTCCTTTCAGCCATGCCATTGTGTTGAGGTGTGTAAGGAGCTATTACCTCATGTTCAATTCCATTCTTGATACAAAATTCCTTGAATTCATGTGAAGTATATTATCCCCCTCCATCTGTCTTTAACACCTTGACAGATTCTCCACTTTGTTTCTCCACTTTAACCTTGAAGTTTTTGAATATCTTCAATGCTTCATCTTTGGTTTTTATCAAATAAATCCACATCATTCTACTGATTTCATAAAAAGAAATTATGAAATAGTTATTACCTCCTAATGATGGCACCTTAAATGGTCCACATATGTCACTATGAACCACCTCAAGAACTTTTTTCGTTATTGCTTGCACTTGTGATTGAAAGGAATTTATTAATTGTTTTCCTGCCAAACACCTTCTTAGGGACATCAATCATATAAACTCTGCTAACCATCTTCTTCAGTCATAGCTGCTTCAAGCTTCTGAAGTTAAGATGGACAAATCTTGAATGCCAAAGCCAATTTTCATCAATTGAAGAGTTAAAATATTATCCGCATTTGGAATGCAATCCCCTAGCACATAGCCTTGACCAATACAAAATGAATTACAATCATGGTATTGATTACAGGTGGAAAAGCATTTCTCAATAAGAAATACAATTTTAGTCGTACCTACTGAGAAAAGTAATATTAGTGTAATAAATAACTAATATGCATAAGAGAAAAAATATAGAGAAGATTCAAACTCTATTATGCAAATTGTCTACATACCTCTTGAGCATAGAAGAACTACAACTAAAATTGCTAAAATAAACTTATATTTATTAATCATTGTTTTTTATCTTCTTCCTATTCTTCAACGATCCTTATTTAAATCAGTAAGTATATTTTTCATGTTTGTGTATGTATATATATAATAAATCTAGTAATAAAAATATAATAAATACATAGATATTCATTAATTTAATGATATGAAATATAAAATTTAAATTATTTTAATAGAGGTTATATTATTTATATCAAATTCAAAGTCTTCGGTCAAAGACCAAATTACTTTTTTAATATTATATTACCATTTTAATAATTTATATGTTTACATTAATTGTGTCCATTGTGCTTTTTCCTATTCCTAATAATAATAATAATAATAATAATAATAATAATAATAATAATAATAATAATAATAATAATAATAATAATAATAATAATAATAATAATAATAATTTGAATAAGAGAGAAAATTTACACAAGAAAACCTTGTAAAAAATCAAATAGATAATATGTTAGACAAATGTATCAAACATAGATTTCAAGAATACATGTTCAAAAGCGAGATAATAAAAGTTTATCCAGACAAAATTATAGGGATTTTCAAGAGATGATAAAAATTTAAAGATGGCTTTTCAAAAATCGATATGCTTCTTTGAAGTCTCTTGAGAGTGAGACTATGTCTCACTTCCATTTACTAAATGCTTCCTCATAATTTTATCAGAAGGAGCCAATTTAACATTTTTCTTCCTTTTCTCCACCACAATTTTTTTAACACAAAACCGTTTTAAGGAGATTTTGTAATGGAAGAGACGTCTATGTTCAATCTTAAGACTGGACTAATCAACTCGTGATTCCAACAAAATGTTGGACCTTTTACCAAAACAGAGGAAGAAGATATTGTTTTTATAAGCCATTTTAGAAAGCAAAGAAATTTAGACATTTTACAAAAGTGAAATGGGCCTCTTTAAAAAATAATGTTTCTGGAAAATAATGTTTTTTGAAGAGTGAATCATTTAAAAATTGAAGTGTATCAAAATATTAAAAATGTGCGATACCTTATTTTGTATGTTTTTAAATCAATGATGACTTTGTAGTTGAAAAAAAAAAAGAAATGTGCATTCAAAATACTAATTTCTTTAGTAATGTGCATTTTTTTTTACTACACATGTTATTTGTGATTTTGTGAATATCTGTCAAGTGTTATATGAATTTTAATTAATTAATAATAATAATGTTATGGGAGGAAAACAATGAATCAACTATTTTGACCGTCTTTGTCGTATAAAGAAAAAGTGTTGTTGTGTAAGTCAATAAAAAAAATTACTAAAATTAATCACATTGCGAAGATCTGACTTTGTTGTGTGAAGCAATTACCTGCGTTTGTTGGAGTGAAGTTCCTATCGCAATGCGAAATAAGTTTGTCATGCAACTCAATCATAAATTACTTTTTACGGCGCTTCTTGTACTTCAAAGAGATACATTTGTCGTATGAAGATGATAGATATTAGCCAATGTAAAGTAATTTTTTTTCATGCAACTAGGTCACGTCCCATAAATAGAGATCAAGATCAAACTTATTCCGCCAATTTTTTTCACACTCATGTGATAAGGAAGTCCTACTAATGTGTTACGCTATTTTTCTTCTAAACACTCACATTCTTATATTATACTTAACATTCATTCATATATTGTTTTGGAAAGTATATCGATAAGTCTTATTATAATTCGCACCATTGTTATTAAAAATCACTGGTATATAAAAGAAGAGATAAACAAACAACTTATTGGTCTCACTTGATTCTCTCACCAGCATTTTAATAAATCTGTAGCATCACTTTAGTTTAAAAGAACTCATTATAATAATTAGTAACTTAGTTATTACATATGTCACTGTTTGTAACTTAATGTTATAAATCTGTAAACTTTTGAAGTTGTTTCACATTACATATGAAAATGTAACAAATGGAAAAAGAGAGTTGTCTCCACATTCAAATAGAGCAACACCAGCTCTTCTTCTTTTGGAAGTTCAGTATTACTAGTTTTCCACACCAAATCAATGCACTCATCATTTTACTTCTCCAATATAGCTCATTCCCATAGATGAAACTTCTTAAAACCTTTCACGGTCTAAACCAATTCATTTTAAGAGTAACATTTCTTTTTCCTAATTTTTTATTCATATTGTCATGAGTTTCTCAACTATTTTGATGATAATATCATAACCCATTGCATATCGTTATTGGTAGAATTGACTTTAGGTGTTAATAAGTCACAAAGGAGATGACAATTAATTAGTAAAATTACATCAATTAAGATCGTATTTTTCCTTTTCTATGAGCTGTCACTTGAATATTGGATTTAAATTACAATGTGGTGACTTCATGAAGATTGTATTATAGGCATAAAAAGAGCCACAATGTTACATATAATAGCTTGGAGAGAATCCTTATCTCTAGACTGCTGGCACTCGACCATCTATTTCTTGGATTGACGTTCTTGTCCTTGCTTAGAGTCACAGAGACATTGACGGGCATGGAACCTAAACATAATTTTCAATTTTAAGACAAAGTAAAAGACCATAAACTACTTGTATGAAATAAGAATTTAAGCGGTGAGCTCACAATTATAGTTGGTCCATCCAATGCGCTGATTAGCCAAGTCATAGACAACTATTCTATCTTTTAGGACAAGATCTGTGAAAGATAAGATCATAATTGTCAATTTATTTATGATTACCATACTTACATAAAATAAACATGAAAAGGATGATTTATGATTATCATACGTGAGTATAGTATACTTGTTTTTGGAAATTGGATTGTTGTGATAAATGAAAAATAGAAATAAATATAAATATCTATTAAAAAACAATTTGAACTATGATAATGATAGTCCAACCATATTTTGTAACATACTATATGATGTTTTCTATTTTCAGCTGCATCAAGTTAGTGAAATTGTGAAGTAGTAACACACTAGAAACTTTGGATGAAATGATGCCACCCTATTGTTTGCAACAGATACAAAAGACATTTTTAGAATTTTTTATCATTTATTAAAAGATTCTCAATTGAGTTTCTCTATATAGTCTATTTAATTATTTTATTCATCTAACCTCCTAATATTGAGAATCCTCTTTCCACCTTCTGAAAACCTATGCACCATTTTGCAGCGTCCTATTAAAGCAATTTTGCACATAAGACATAAAATTTCAAAGAATAACTTACTTATGGACAAAAAATGTAACCAACAACGTAACAAACATACTTCATGCTTACCATTAAAATATAGTGCACAAGGTATTGTGCTGGTTTCAACTCAATGGATGCCCCACCCGCAAAGTTAAAACTGACTGAAGGAAACATATCTATACTGAATGTGCAACAAACACAAAAATAATTTAATGAGATATTCATAAATCCTAATAGAAGAAACTCTCTTTTCATATAAAGTATATAAAGATCTACATAAAAAATATTATATTTTGGATTACCTGGTTGAGACCAAATAACACAGGTTTCCTTCTGATATAGAGGGACTGCTAAATTGTGACACAGCAGTAGTTATCTACACGTCCATTTAGAAATTGAACATTAGTATACTTTAAGATCGATATCATTCATAAAATACAAGAGATATAAACAAACCCCTTTTTAAGAAAATTAATAATAAGAATTATATTCTATCAAAAAATATAATAAGAATTATATAAAAAAATGATATAAATCTCAATATGGTGTTCAATTGCTGAAGTATCGTAAGGCATAATACAATTCCCCATTAAATCAACTCCACATTTTAAACAAAAAAAAAAAATTATTGAGTACATCAATGAATGGTTTAAAATTGTTCTATATCCAACACAATAAAACTTAATATTAGTTAAATAAGACAAGAATGTGAGAATCTAAATGAACTCAATGGAAAAAAGTCAATTGGTAATTTCGGAAAGAAAAAAAAAATAGAAGACAAGCAAACCAAAGAGTAAGAAAATATGTCGCAGTGCAAAATTCTACGTTATATAAATATAAAAGACATAGAAGAATAATATGTCCAACAATGTTTTGTGCGAGGTAGGAGAAATCTTACTGCATTGACAAGAGGATCGAAGGCTTCTTGAACAAGATATGCCAATGTTGTACCACTGTCAATAGCAGTTCCTCGGTCGCCAGATTTTGATGGTGCGAATACTACTGGATTGATTGAGAGAAGTTGCCCGTTGACAGCAATGCTCTCAAGATTCAAGTTGTAGTAAGGCCTAAGATTTGATTGAAACAAAAAGACTAGTCAATTATATTGCAAAATGTCTCATATAGAAGTGTGAACTATCTGGAAAAAAACAAAAACATAAGAAGCATTTTAAGAACGGTATTCTTAGCAAATATCACCTTCTACATTCAATTGAAAAATCATTTAATTTAAATTAAGCAATTTGAAAATGGTTTTGTACTACCAATTTGATTCAGACATATTCACTAGGGATGTGTCATGTGAAGTAACTTGGTGTAAGAGAAAATATAAATGAACCTAAGGGGATTCAATCAACACAAGATGACAAGACATATATCCCTTCAAGTTTTCAATCTTGAGAAATCAAAGCATTTTCTTCACTGTAAGAAACATGAAGGCAAATATCTTCCAAAGTCACTGGTGTAATAAAAAGCTACCCAAAATAGTGAATTCAAGATGCTAAGTAAAACATAATTCACCCAAAAGAAATTGTCAATTGATTTAAAAAACCGACACAGTTTTACCGCACCACACATAAATCATAAACTTTGAGTAAGGTACTAGCTTAAAATTAATCAGCTAACTTTTAAGTGTTTAAATTCTATTTCCTGTTATTCAAATTAGCATATGGTAAAACTAACTTCTAAAAGCAAAGTTGATAAATTTCACAATTATTGATTGCCAATTGATAATAATGTAATTGTAAAAATTTAATTCCATAAACTCCTTTTAGAAATTCCTTGTATGCTCTTTTATATCAATTCTGTGCAATACTAGAGAAAAATGATCCACAAATTAGGGATAGAAAAAGAGAAAAACAGTGCAGAAGAGAACATACTGCGATGGGGCAAGTGGACTGTAAACAATACTTGGCTCCACTATCTCACCAAGAACCAGAATGCCTCCTCCATTGCCATCTCCTTTCAAGCAATGAGAGAAAATTTTGGGTATTATTCCTTGTGGTGACAATTGTGATACAATTGATAGAGGGCCAAGTCCAAACCCAAAGATTCCATCAAGTGCTCTCACTGGGTTAGTCAATTGTCCAAATTGCTGGGTGCTACACCTATTGCCAAATCAATCATCCAACAAAGTTTTGCTTCAACCCAAAATCCATATTAAGTACTACTATTAACTAAAACATGGGAATGAATGTAAAAATTAGCAGAGAAGAATAGCAAATCCCAGTATTTTCAAAAACTTACATTACAAAATTAATGTCCCCCCAACACTCCCCACTCCAAACATTATGTATGATTTTCAGTCCTATAGTTCCCTCTACGAGCATAAGCTCCCTTGACCCTCCTATCCGAGTTTAATTTCTACATGTTTCAAATGCATGCACACACATTTATAATTGTCCATAACAAATAAGCATAAGAGATTCTCACCCCAAAAAAACGGTGGCCGACGTGTTACCACTACTAGGAGAAGACCGTCCAATGATTGTGTCAAAATAAATTTTATCTGTGAGATAAACACCGGAGGTACCACTTCCATCTTGAAAATAATAGGAGTAACTGCACTGGTTGTGGTTAACACTAGAAGAGCATTGAACATCTGCACCTTGAACTCCAAAAGGACACATGGGATCCGAGCAATTAACCAATGAATTGGTGGATGAATCAGCCATATCAAAGAAATTCAGCTTAATCTGTACATTATGCAACAAGTATTAAGCTCCAAATCAGAACCTTGGTTCCCAAGGCAACAAAACAAGCACCATAACACAAGTAAGTAGCACTAATTAGTATAGTAAAGGAAAAAACAGCAATTAAAATTGAAAATTCTTACCCCAAGTCCACTATATTGAGGGCAATTACTACAAGTTTTGCAATTGACCCACAAAAGGTCACTTCCGGTGTCAATCATAACTGTAAATGTTTTTGGTGGAGATCCCAACTTCACTTCTGTGGTATACATACTGAACAAAAAAACCAACAATAGTATTAATATTAATTATTAATTAAATCTTACTCTCACCTATCTAATAAAAATAAAATGAAATTAAAATCAGTTTCTTTAGATAAATTGAATATGTAATATTATTATCAACATCTAAAAAATAGATAAATTTCAGTCACCTAACTCACTATGTATTCAGAAGTATTGGTATTTCACTTCATATGACATTATTTTTCAATGTTAATGAAAAAAGCTTTTTTCTTTTGAATAGATGGAAAAGATGATAAGAAAATATGCCTTGCTTGTTGAAAGAACAGACAATATGATCAATGCATAATACAACATAAGCAATAAATGAAGGAATTTTTTAGAGCAGATAGGATTAGAGGATTAGCCTTACCCATAGGAGTTTGGATCAGCAGTGCCTTGGACTGTGAAGTTGCCAATGCCAACACCACCCAATGAGAATGTAACGAGAGTGAGTGTTAAGAGAGAATGACATGTTCAATTTATACTGCTAGATAGCTTAAAGCTAGCATCATGAATAAAGAAGCGGAAAAAAAAATTATGAACAATGGTGTTTTACAACTCAGCATCGCATCAACAATTGCCATTATTTGAGCAAATTTACTACAAAACACATACACGACACATTATAGATCAAAATAAAGAGACAACTTAAAAAATCATGCAAATCAAAGGACTGAAATATTCTCACCTTAATAGAAATTACCAATTTTTAGCGCTATAGTTCAATTAATTTGACATGGAGAGTGCTGTATTGCTGGCCTTTACACATCAGTCTTCTTCTTCTTGTGTAATAAAAACAGAAACCTACAAAATAAAGCATTGAAGAGAAAAATAAAAAAGTTAATCAAAGAGAGAAAACACTACATTCAAAAGAAAAAGAAAGATTCTAAACAACATTAATAGAAATTAAACATTTTTACCCATTGAAAGACATATTTGCTGAAAGGGGAATTGCAAGAAAGGTGACGCGTTTGAGTGCGCGCAATGTGTTGGCCTCTTGGCTTGATCCAGTGCATTACCATACTCAGCCATGGAAGGACAGTACTTGTTGACGCCGACGTGGTTGTTTCTTTGCTCACACGCCGGAGAAGATCTGTCCGTTCATGTTGAAATGAACTCAAGGGATGGAATGGAAGGAAATTCATTAAATAAAAACTTCGCCCAATTAAGAGTTAGACTTTTGGTTTTTTACTCACATTCTCCTCCCATCACGTGAACCTCACGTCCCCTTTTTGCGAAGCCTTTTCTCCCAAGGCATAATAATGAAGTGGAGCGTTGTTTGTAATAGGTGCGCTTATGCATTAGGAAATGATTCGCCTTTAAGAAGTCCGTTTAATTGTCAATTTAGAAGGATAAAATAGGAAACTGAAAAAAGATAAAAATAAAATAACAAAGGAAATGAGCGGAAGTGACTTGTGTAAATAACTTACCAAATGCTAACTAATACACACAATTAGATGGTTGATGGGTTGTTTGTTAAATCAAATAAATTTATATTAATAAAATTAATTAATAGTTTATAGTTGATAATTACTAAATTAATCAACTGTTTGATAAAAACAAGGGTTTAACTAGTTTAACATGTAAAAAATTATAAAAGGAATTTTTAATTAATTAATGCTTAAAAAATTTAAAAATTAATCATTTTGAAATATTTTTTATTTATTTTAAATTAAATAAATATGTAAATTATTTACTTTGAAATCTCACAAGTCCCAACCATGCATAAAATCATTCAAAACCAAAATCCAGGGGTATGTTTTACAAATCCAAAGTGATCTGTACACTAAAAAAATTATATAATTCACCACCAATCTAATCACTATTTTGACCACCAACGACAACCCCATTGATCATCATCGACACTTATTGACCACTACTTTAAACACTATTGACCGTCACTTCAATCACCACTTTACTATTATAGACATGATCATTCTAATAATTACTTTCACCATTTGTGACCACCACTTCCAACTAAAAATGTTCAAATTCTTTAAAAATTTATATGTATGATTATCAAGATAATACAACATAATTCACTAGTTGTAGTTGTAAAACTTGAATCCTATACAATTATTAGAAATGTAACTACGTTAAGTCTCACATTTGATGTCTTGATGTACATGAAGATAGATCAAGTTCCTTGTAACCTTGAGTTAAGTCACTTCATGTAGTATCTTACTATAAATATTTAATTTCATCAATTCAATCACAAATTACAAATTACAAGTTTATATTGAGTTGATCGATTTTATACATTATTTTAAAATTTTAAACTATTTAATATTTTATTAAATAACCTAAAATCAATTTATAATATTGTCTAATTTTAAATTAATGATAAAAATCATTTGTAGATGATTTAGTGAATGTGTAATATAACATCAAATATCACATTAAAGTTTGAAATTAACTACTTTGTGGTTGTGTGGTTTGCTCTATTTAATCCGCTCTACATAAATCCACATGTTAAATGAATCTGGTTGAAATGTTGGTGAATGATAATGAGTTGTTATCCATTAGTTTGAGTCTAACTCACATTTGTCTAGAGTTGAACGGACTATTCCATATGTCACATAAAAATAAATTGAAAAAAATTCAATTTTGTGAAAATCCTAAAATACTTGTATTAAAAAAATCTGATATTTAAAAAAAAACTAAAAATCTATTATAGTTGATAATTTTACATTGTACCACCCAAATACATAATCTTAGACCAAGTTATAGTAGTCTAAAAGTTATTTTTATTATATACTTAAATCCTAACCAACTGGTCAAATGCATCGGTTTAAATTTGAGATCTTATATATGTGAATTTTACATCTATCGATAATTTATTTTTTTATTTTATTAATACGATAATAAATAGGTATATGCGTCAAAAACCAATGTTTAAATCCGTAAACATACATAAATGAAAACCCATCAAATCTGTGATTAGCCAGCGCAGACGAGAGATTAAACAAATTGAAAGGGTTCTCGTCCATATATCTAGCTCTACCTGCAGGAGCATATTCAACGCTTGTTAAATATATTCGTCCACGAGTGTGTAGTTATTTAAAATTCAATTTTTGGTCAAATGCATCGGTTTAAATTTGAGATCTTATATATGTGAATTTTACATCTATCGATAATTTTTATTTTTATTTTATTAATACGATAATAAATAGGTATATGCGTCAAAAACCAATGTTTAAATCCGTAAACATACATAAATGAAAACCCATCAAATCTGTGATTAGTCAGCGCAGACGAGAGATTAAACAAACTGAAAGGGTTCTCGTCCATATATCTAGCTCTACCTGCAGGAGCATATTTAACGGTTGTTAAATATATTCGTCCACGAGTGTGTAGTTATTTAAAATTCAATTTTTGACGAATTTATTATTGGAGTTGTGTCAGATTGTCAGAAAAAAAAAACGGTACTTTCATAATTTAATAATAATAAATTTATAATTCTTATCTATTTTAATTTATTTTTTTATTTATATCCATTAGCATGTTATGAAAATTTAAGTTCAATTTTATTTTAAATTTAAATTAAAATAATGTGTAATAATATTAATTTAAATTTAAATTAATATTTTAAATTATAATAAAATATTAATGTATGAATTAAAGCCGTGAGACTTAACATGATTCTTAAATCATAAAAGATGATATGATATAGTGAACTCTATTTAATAAATTCATGTTTAAGTTAGAAGATATATATCACAAAATATCTAGGTTAATTTATTAGTTTATTATAAGCAATTGCAGTAACTTAAATTACTTCACATGAAATAAATCTTACCATTTATATATATATATATATATATATATATATATAAATGGTAAAATTTATTATAGATTTATTATAAAAAAAAAAAAACAGAATCTTATTATAGATTTAATAAAATTTTATATTATTAATATTTAAATGTGAATACAATTATTCGTGTGAAATGATGTAGTAAAATATTAAAAATAAGATGAAGACGCTTTATATATTGTGTCACTTCTGTGTTTGTAAACATATGAGGCGAAGTTTAAATTTTATATAGGTCACTTTTAAAATGACTATCAATACTACTATTATTAATAATAAATTTTCTATGCCAATTTTTTAAATAAAACTTAAATATTGATAGTTTTTTATTTTACTTAGTAAATAATGATAGCTGTAAGGAATTACAGTATCTATTTCAGAATTAGTTTTTCAAAAAAGTTAGTGTAAAATATAAATAATATTTTATATAATTTATATAATTGTTCATTAGATTTAATTTGTGTATATTATTAGTATAAAAAAATTTATTTTATCTACCAATCATAACTTTCATATCACTTAAAATATTTGGCTTTAAAAATATTACTTCAAAAGAGTTTTTATATTTATATAAAAAAATAGAATTGATTAGGCTACAAAAAATATTAATAGATATATAACATGCACCGACAAAGAGGTTGAGAACGCTTTATTCTTAAGAATAAACCATGCATTAAGCGTCTCACAAAACCTAGCCACAAAGTTCTTTTTTCAGTAGCCTTCTCTTCTTCTTACTCCGTTAGAGAAAAGTGATTGAATGTTTTTTTTTTTTTAAATTACTCCATTTTTCACTGGTTTTTTTTCTCTATTATTATTATTATTATTTAAATAGGTGGTGGTGCATTTTGTTTTTGATTTCGTCGTTTAAGTGCAACTTGCTTTGTTCACCGCTTTAGTGTTACATTTTAATTCCCCGTCACGTCTCAGTTTTCATTTGATTTATATACGAAAATCAACTTCGGTTTAGTACATATACAATCAACGACTTTGGCATCAACGAAACACAACTTAACAACAACTTCAGTTAAAATTAAATAGATACTCTATAAGTGAAAATAGCTTACGAACGTCATTGGCTTGTTCTTGAGTTCAACATACGACCAAGTCTCTAGATTCTATGAAACCAAAGAGACTTGGTCATTCTCGCCAACAATGTGAGTTTTGAGATTGTCGATGAAACACTGGATAACATTTTGATGAAACCAAAAGACTTGATCAGTCTCGCCAACAATGCGAGTTTTGAGATGGTCGATGAAACACTGGATAACATTTTGATGAAACCAAAAGACTTGATCAGTCTCGCCAACAATGCGAGTTTTGAGATGGTCGATGAAACACTGGATAACATTTTGATCGGACGCCTCAGACACCAATAAGTACTTTACCTTAAAATCTAGGTCATTCCCATCTCTACAAAAGCATCGGTTCGACCAAATGAAGGGAGTGTGTAGGATGATATTTTTGACAACCTCCCTGGTCACCCAAGGAAGATCCAATGTGGAGAAACCCTTATGTCACTTTGTGTGTGAAGTTAGGCACCACCCTTAACAACTCTCTAGCAACCCACCTAAAAGCTTCCTCGTCAGACAGAAACACCAAATCGTGCAACGAAAGAGTCTCTTTCACAATGTCGATCTAAAAAGCAAAAGAAGAAAATGAATTTGACATTCAAATTGACCTTTCAACTGCCATTTTAGAAGGGAAAATGTCAAAAGGGGAACCATCGTGCCACCATAAAAACGGCATGGCAGAGCGTTGGGATTGTCGCCGATCACCACCTATCATATAACATGTTTTCACTAACAAACTATCGCCCACGAAGACACACATTAGTTGAAAGGTAAATAGGCATCACCTCACGTTGTTTCAAAAACGCCTCGAGTATTCCCTTCTAACAAAATTGTCGTCTCAAATATGCACCTAAAATTCGCAATGTCTAGGACAAATACACAAGACATGTGTAGTATTCTCGACGAAGCTTCCAAGAGCGCAAAGTTTAGAAAGACAAGACTCACGAGGAACATAACCACAATTGGCTATCTATAGTTGTCGACTAAAGGCATTACGATGTTCTACTATCGTTGCCAAATAGAAATTAACAAGAAACGGACATGAGGGTCGAGAACGCCCAACATAAAAGGTCCCATATCTTGGTGATCCTCATTAGCCAAACAAGCATTGAACCTTCACTCTCCTCAAACGACTATTTACTTGAACGACAAAATGCTTGTAGGTATACCACCTCATCTCTAAGAATGAAGAATTGTTCAAGAATCAAAGTCAACCATTATGGAGATTGGAATCATCGAAATCTCTAGTGAGAAGAGAATGTTTGATGATGTTGAGGAATAAATGAAAACGATTTGCAAGGCAAGAGAGATGGTTACATTGGTCAGGAATCTAAAGTAGTTCCTATTTTGGAGTATTGTGTTGATGCACAATTGAAATCTATTATGTTTTTTATTTTATTCTATTTATTTATGAAAAATTGAAAACCCATGTCATGGTAGGATATTTTATTTTTATATTCCATTTTTAGAAAAAACTCTCTAATATAGTCTACATTGAAATTTATATATTAAAATGTCCTACTTTTTTTTTGACTACTTTCAAGAAGTCACATCCGTGTCATGTGACCACATGAAGAATGATTTTTGTCTCAGTAGGAGGTCGCATCTCCAGGATATGACTATCTATAAATTTTTAATTTTATTTCTATATTATTCCTTTGTTAAAATAAAAAAAAAATAAAGGTTTAAATATATTTTTGGTCCCTACAAATATATCACTTTTTGATTTTAGTCCATGTAAATTTTTTTATTTGGATTCGGTCCATGTAAAATCAGAGATGATCGACTTTGTTCCATAACGTCATATCAACATTACAAAAAAAAAGGCGTTGGAACACATGACCCTATAAATACACATCAACACATTATCTTTTATGATGTATTAAAAATTAAAATATTTTTTATATTATTAATTAATAAATTTATTAATTATCATTTAATAATTAATATTATTTTATAAAAAAAATATAAATAAAAATTAAAAGTGGGATTTAGGGATTTTTAAAAAACTCATCTTAAAAATTAAAAAAAAAAATCTTAGAAAAACTCATCTTATTAACTTTGGAGAATATGTCAAAATCAATTTTATGCGTTTGGAGTCACTTTTATTTTTTCCTAGAGTAAAACTCAATACACACCAACTCGTTTGGTGTTTGGGCAAAACTTTCTTGATAGGGAATGTAATAAGTTTAAGGGATTTAAAATGCTTTACATAGAAATGCATTGCTTAGTGGTTGTAGTAGTACACCTTCTTATAGTAACTTCAAGAGAGATACATAATTTTTATTTCTTATAGTGATAAAAAAAACTATTAATGTGTTAAAACTTTAAACAAATTTTTACGAGTGACATCTTTTATTCATTTTTTAAAGTTTCATGTTTACTAAATTAAATTATCATATTCTTTATTAATCTTAATTTGTCGTCAATCTACAACTTGGTCTCTTCACTTTACTCACAAATTTTTAGTACTGATTTTTATCACATGAGAATTTTGTTTTCTATGTTTTCACCAATGACAATTGATGAATTGCATTGTTGTGTGAATCAAGCTTTGCCTCTACGAAAAATAACTTTCCAAATATGAAAAAGTTGTTTTTAATTCTTAATGAAATAGAGCCTATTTCACCTCATTTTCTACTTATCATTTTAATAATCTTGGATCTTCTAATTTTCTCAATCCTAATTTCATTACTACTTTTGATAAAATGTCTACCTTGTGAGTTTATCAAGTAGTAATTTCAGTAGTATTGTGATGAGTATGATGTATTATGTTAAGAAGGTTAGGAGATTTTTAATTCTAGTTTTGAGTTATAAATGTCTGCAAATTTTATACCTACCCATTTAAATTGAGTGATTTTTTTTTTCCCCGCACATCAATGAATTATAAAACCCATACCCTATTTTGTTTACAATGTCTTGTTGGATTATATATTCATTGGCGGTAACCAATCCGTTGATTCTATATTATATATTCATTGGTGGAATGGTGGTAACCAATCCGTCAATTCTATATATTTTCATTTATTTGGAGTTAAGTCGGAAGCATATGTCAAGGCATATACCCTTTTATCTTTATGTGTTTGTTTGAACTTAAATAAAAATAATTTTTGTTTTAAATATTTTAGAGATTATTTTATAGAAAATTTTAAAAAAATAATTTTTTAAATCTAGTTTATTTATTATAAAAATGATTTTTTAAAAATAATTTTTAATTTGTTTGTATACAATTTTATAAAATTAATTTTTTTTAAACTATAAAGTTACCATATAGAACATTAAAATAAATTTTAGTTCCTAAAATGTACCAATTTATATGATGGTCTAACCATAGCAATTTACATGATAATCTGTACATACCAATGTACATGATCTATGTATATTAGACTCAAATTTCATTCATGCAAATTTTTAGAAATAGTTTGATTTTACTATTATGATATCTTTGCTGAAATTTATATATAGTTTTATTATTCATAGTCACCAACAAATTCCAAATCCTAGACATATTTTCATCGTCCACAACCATACTTCTTATGATCTTTGTCAATCAATACATATTTTCAATACACATTTATTAAAAAAAAGTATTTAAAAAAAAATTACGTATGTTTATGTCTTATATACAACAAGATACAAATGCAAAAAACTATTTTTTTATAATTTGTGTCATCTTTTTCTCTCGATCATCACAAAATACAATTGAGAAAAGTTATTATTTTTAACCTGATTTTTTTTCTTTTAACATCATACTAGCTATAAACTTGTCATTAACAGTTTTTGAGAAATAAAAATAATAATAACGATATATTGTATTCTATTTTTCTGTACACTTTCTAGTTCAATGTTATGAAAAATATTAATAGATTGTATATTAAAAAAATATAAACTCAGTTAAACTTTACCAAACTGGTTAGTTTATTTTTTTTTTAAGGTTTGTATTAGTTTGGTAAATATCAATCAAATAATTTCATTTATGTTGTTCTATTTATTATAAAAAAAATATTTAATCAAATAAAAATATACAGCAGCACCGTTCCATACTATAATAATGGTGAAAATAATTTAATTTATAGTTAGACAAGGTCGTGATAAATAGATTGAACACATTTTCAAATTATTAAAACATACCTAAAAAAAGTGTAAGTTAACTCACACATAGAATACAAAAATATAATTTAGACAAAGTATTTACGGATGCGTGGGCCGACTCGCTAACCCAACTGATTAACTTAATACAACGCAATCGATGGTAGTTGAAGTGGAAGGCTGGTATTTCTATCTTTCTTTCTTGTATATCTTTTTTTCTTGTATATCTTTCTTTGTTTCTGGTGTAAAAATGGAGTTATGTGTATCTTTCTTTCCTTCTATCTTTCTTTCCTTTTATCTTTCATGTGTAAATATATACATCTAATTTTTATGGGTAATGTCAGAACACATGAGATGTGAACACAGAGTTTAGCCAGTTATGTGCATGTCTCTCATTGCAAAACGACTGTAGTACTTTTTTGTTATGATTCAATAGGTGAAATTTTAAGATTTGGATTATCTACTTTGATTAGCTTAAATCACAAGATTAGCTTCAATAGGCAAATTGTCAAAATACAGATTTCTTATTTCTTTGATTAGCTTAACTAGTAGTAAAACTAAGTATGGTATTTTAGGTAGCGGAGTTTGTTAAATAAATAGAATACATAACAAATTACTTTAAGTTCAAACCATTGAAAAAGTAATTTTTATGAGTTGAATTGTACGTGATTGTTGTTCTTATTGTCGAAATATATGTTTGAATCTATCTAATATGTGAAAGTGACGTGTTTTCTTTGAATTTTTATTATTATATAAATTAAAGTGACCAAATGACGTGCATCTAATTCAATGGGATCAAATTCAATGGGATCGAGAGATACCATGTCTTCATCTCGAGGGTTCCAAGTACCTGGATCAATCAAAAGTTCGATTATGTAGATTAGTATGTGTATATACTCATTAGATTTATATGTATATATGGATTAACATTTATTTTATCAATTTTTTTAATTATTAAAATTGCAATTTTTTATCAGGCTTAATTTTGAAGATTAGAGTATAGCCTCCAAAATCTTTATGACAACCCTGAACCAAATACATCGATTTTTATGGACCAAATTATAATCTAGAGTTATTATTAAAAAATAAGAGGGAAGAATTTATAAATAAAAAATTACAAAAACAATTAATATACTTATACAATAAAATAAAATTTTCAACCTAAATTTCAATTACTTTTTTATTATTAAAAATGTCGACTACATTTCTTCAATATATTTTTTCAAAAAAAATTTACAACTTAAAATTCTTATATATAATACAATAATATACTTTTCATTAATGTTACATTATCTGTTGAGAAAGTTGTGACAAAGAGATCAATGTCTTGAACGCCGTGACTGCAAAATATAGTTGGGGTGCATGTGATTGTAATTTGTGCCAATAAAATATAATTGTAGTTGGGATGCAAATAGAAAACTCGTGTAAATAGTGTTTTGTCGTAACTAATAGCACATGAGCACCATTCTCATTCTCCTGCTAATGATAGTTCTCAACTTGAAATCCTACTCATGATAATTCTCAACATGAAAACCAAGCCATTCTCATTCTCTTACTCATGATAATTCTCAACTTTAAATCCTACTCATGATCATTCTCAATTTAGGAAATATCCTCCATGATTCCATCTTACGACAACCGGATGTGCATAATGACTACAAATTTCTAAAATCTTTATATGGTTTAACAGAAATTTTTTAAAATAACTAGCAACAATGTGTATATATATCCGATATAACCAATAACAATCAGTAACCTTTATTTATTCGTTAAGATCCACTATATGAACATCAATTACTAATAAAAAATATTTATATGTATAACGAATAATCAAAAGAAAGAAAAGAAATCTTTATCAAAAAGAATTCACGATACTATACTATTATTTTTAATTCTAAGATATCTATTACAAATGATTATTTCAATTTCTTTGATTTACTTCAATCTATTAATGCAACTGTTTTTCATACAATACATCTATCAAGACAATTTTCATACTCAAAACAATACATTTAATTTAGCTGTCATATATATCATTAAAATTTAAAACAATTTAGTAGAAGTAAATAAAACTTGTATATGTTTAAAATTTAAAACAAGTTAGTAGAAGTAAATAAGTGGCAGATGTGTATATATAAAACACCATTACTTCTTTCCTTTTTATAAAACAAATTATGTTCACGCTATTATATTAATATTTTTATTTTAAGATATTTATTACAAATGATTTTTTCAATTTCCTTGATTTACTTTAATTTAATGCAACTGTTTTTCATACTTGTAACAACATGGCAGGAGAATCTAGTGTCACTGCATATTACATATAATTAAAATTTAAAACAATTTAGGAAAAGTAAATAAAACTTGCATAGTAGAAATAAATATTGAGTGGCAACGGTGTGTATGTATAACCCGTAACAATCAATAACCTTAATTTATTCATTAAAATCCGCTATATGAATATCAGTTTATACTATATTTAGACTAAATGAAGTGTTAGGGTTTCTAACAAGATCCTTGATCAAAGTCATTTACTCCTCAAAAAATTAGCCTATGAAGTTAAAGTGTTAAACATATATTTTTTAAATAAACTTTGAATTCTGATATAGAGAATAAATTGCAACAGTGTGTATATATATGCAATAACTTTGTCTAAATTACAATCAACTATTACAATTTATATCATTTGAGGATACTTGACATTTTTTAATTTATTGCAACGATCAACTTGATTAATAATAATTGTGTGTTTTAAATGTTTAAATTAAAAGAAAGATAGGACAAAATTGTTGACTAACAATTTTAAAATTAAATTTCAGTAATATATATTTATGTCTATACATAAATATATTTATATTTAAGTGAATTGAGTAATCATTCAGGTTATATTTATTCAATTTTATCAAAATTATGTTGATAAAATAATAAGAAATTTTATTTCAAATGTATTAATTTATCTATTTGTTGATATGTGGGCAACAATCGCACTTTTTTATCAATATGTTTTTCAAACCAAAATAGTTCACAAATTATATTTCACTTTCTTATGAGTTTTTGTAATACACCTAAAAGTTATAAAGCTCATTAACCTAAAAAATAAAAACTTTGTGAATCTTCTGAATCTGACATATATTCCAAATTTTTTTATTACACTTTTAATATTTTAATTTAATAATTTTACTTTAATTATTAATTGATCTCGATAAATATTCTTTCTAAAAATATTACATTTATTTTAAAAAAATGTATGGTACTTATTTATATATTTGTTTTCAATAAAAAAATCAAACATTGAAATTCATATACATGTTCTTACATACTTTTCTAACTATTTTAATATAATGAATTATTATATGAATTAAGTGGTTTGATACATCCTCTATAAAGCCAACTTTGTAATATCATTATTTGATACCTATATTTTTTATTCAATGAATATACTATACTTAAGTATTAATTATTATCTTTCAATTTATAGCTAGTCTAGTGAAGTAGGAAAGTTGGTCAGAGTATTATTATCTTTCAATTTATAGCTAGTCTATTTTATTATAATTCATTTATGTCTAAATTAATGTAGTTCATTCAATAAGTGTAAAAGTATTAATGAATTAATATTTTATATCATTTTGGTCTTTAATAGGTTTATTATAATATATTTTAATTCTAAATCAATGTAGTTCGTTCAATCAGACTAAAATGAGCTAACATATTAATCAAGACTTATTCACTTATCTACATTGACTACGAACATAAATAAACTAGAATAAATCTACTGAAGACCAAAATCCCTTAAAATCTTATTTCATTGAAACTAATACACTTATTGGACAACCTACATTCTAAGAACATAAATGAAGTAGAATAAATCAAAATGGCCTAAAATTTTAGGATTTTTTATTTCTATATCTTTTTTTTTTAAAATATACCAAATTGCCACACTTTGAAAAAATAATACCAAATTGCTCTACTTTTTTGCACTAACAGATCATCGCATGCCCAGCCAGCGACTTTCCGAAGACTTTTCTTTTTTCAATTCAATAAAAGGTTGAAGTAAAAATATCGATTTTCAAGAAAGGGGGGTTTGAATTGTAAATGCACCTTTTAAAAATTCCTGTTTAAAACTTAAGAAAATAACTCAAGATTGACCTTGGTTGTGAAAACAAAAAACGGAGAACGTTCTTGGTTTTAACCAGAAAACGGAGAACGTTCTTGGTTAGTTAAAATCAATAATTCAGTTTATGTAATTAACTTGATAATCAATCAAACTGAAAGTAAATAGATAAGGGAAGAAATACCACACAACGATATATCCTGGTTCACCCAACTCGGGTTACGTCCAGTCCTCACAACCGTGAGTTTTTTCAACTAAGTGTTTAAAACAAAGAACCTTCTTGGTTTTGCAGCACCTAGCTTAGATCAACCTTGATCTGTTTCCACCTTAATTACTTTCCACCCAAAAAGCAATTACAACACCTATCTAACCTTGATAGGAAGCAATCTTAAACAAACTATAAAGAAACTCTTATAGTTTGAGTTTTTACAAATGATTGAATTTGACAGAATCTGATATTGCTCAACTCTTGTTTGAGAATAGATTCTTTACAGAGTATCTAATGACAATTTCGCAGCTGGTATGTGAATGTGCAGCAGTGGCTGTTTTGCGAATTGCAGAAAATGATGTTGCCTCTGTTTTGCAGAATTTCAAGCTTAAGTGTGATTGTATA